>NC_090183.1:37468090-37768090 GCF_024679245.1 Pseudorasbora parva | reverse complement strand
TGTAAGTACTGTGACAGTTAGAAGACGTCTGTGTGAAGCTAATCTATTTTCAAGAATCCCCCGCAAAGTACCTCTGTTAAAAAAAAGGCATGTGCAGAAGAGGTTACAATTTGCCAAAGAACACATCAACTGGCCTAAAGAGAAATGGAGGAACATTTTGTGGACTGATGAGAGTAAAATTGTTCTTTTTGGGTCCAAGGGCCACAGGCAGTTTGTGAGACGACCCCCAAACTCTGAATTCAAGCCACAGTACACAGTGAAGACAGTGAAGCATGGAGGTGCAAGCATCATGATATGGGCATGTTTCTCCTACTATGGTGTTGGGCCTATTTATCGCATACCAGGGATCATGGATCAGTTTGCATATGTTAAAATAATTGAAGAGGTCATGTTGCCCTATGCTGAAGAGGACATGCCCTTGAAACGGTTGTTTCAACAAGACAATGACCCAAAACACACTAGTAAACGGGCAAAGTCTTGGTTCCAAACCAACAAAATTAATGTTATGGAGTGGCCAGCACAATCTCCAGACCTTAATCCAATTGAGAACTTGTGGGGTGATATCAAAAATGCTGTTTCTGAAGCAAAACCAAGAAATGTGAATGAATTGTGGAATGTTGTTAAAGAATCATGGAGTGGAATAACAGCTGAGAGGTGCCACAAGTTGGTTGACTCCATGCCACACAGATGTCAAGCAGTTTTAAAAAACTGTGGTCATACAACTAAATATTAGTTTAATGATTCACAGGATTGCTAAATCCCAGAAAAAAAAAAATGTTTGTACAAAATAGTTTTGAGTTTGTACAGTCAAAGGTAGACACTGCTATTTTTTTGAACACACCCCTTTCAACTAATTGCCCAATTGCACAGCCTTAAGAGCGTGCATATCATGAATGCTGGGTCTCATTTGTTTTCTGACAATCTACTGAACCTACTGGTAACTTGTTTGCCACATAGCAATAAAAAATATACTAAAAACCTTGATTATTCTGGTTAGTCACATTGTACTGCTATTATTTTGAACAAGACTGTATATAACAGTGACCTAGGGTCCTGTGAACGTAAAATCTTGCATATTGTGCCTTTTAAGAGGTTTGTTCTAGTTGCCTGTAAAATAAAATCCTGGTGGACCTTATCCCTAAAAAATATCCCCAACAATATTTAAAGCAAATTCAGTTTTTGTGTGCTCAACAATGTACATTTATTAATTTACCAATTCGATATTTCTTCTTGGCTATCTGCTCGACATTTGAAAGAGTTCAGTAAAGAGCTCAGATTTGGGGCTGTTTTTAAATGGAAACACATGAAAGTGAAGTTGCTGGTTCAGCAGGAGCCCAGCATGATTTACTGCAGGTAAGTTTGCATAATGTCGTGAGCCGCTCTGAAACGCCCTGTAATCTAAAGAGAGACGAACAAAATGACAGTGGGTTATCCAGATGTGGGGATAAGCTTCCTTTAAAGTCATAGTTCTTGTCAAGATTTTACATTTTAAAGACTCCTCACCAGTCTTTAGCACTTAGCAGTACCGTAAGTCCACAAGTTCAGTCATTCTGTGAGTTTGTAATGAAAGTCAGCTGTTGAAGTGTTCTAGATTACTATGCTCAGTGTCTTTAAAATGTTCACATTTAAAGTAAATCCTTTTGTAAAACACCAATAAAGTCATGTACACTCGATGGAGATAAAGACTTCAGTCATATCAGTATCCTAATAAAAGCTGGTTTATTTAACATGGTCCAGGTTGCATGAGGCCAACATGTTGAGATCACATGACCGACTACTACTGGCTCACCACTGTTTCCAAACACTTTTGATTTTGTAACACAATGATAATGGATGATTGTGAAAAGTGAATTTCAAAACCTAGCACAACATAAACAGTACAATTGCTGATTGCACCTTTAACCACAGCCATTTCCAAATGTTGGGGAAGTTTTAGTCATTTTTAAATCGATTGGACAAAATGGTTTGCCAAATAGACCATTCTAGGATGGCACAAGTTTAGGAAGCAAGTTATTAGGAGAAGATCCACCATGTTCTTTTTGTCTCTGAGAAAACCTTTTTATTCAGTTAACACTTAGGAAGGACATTCTGTTAAACTAAATATGGTTTTATCATTTAGATGATGACCTGGTAGTTAACACATTTTTAATTAAAATAGAAGCTGGCATGACATTAAAACAAACAAAGCAAACCACAACAATTAATTTAACTTAATGTTTTATCAGACAAATTGTGACTTTATTAACACTTTTTGCATAGATTTAGGAGTAAACATCATACCATTTACTATGACATATTCAACCTAATTTTACCTTAACAACAAAACACTGAGCCATGAAAGGCTGAGCATTAAACTAATTTACCAAAAGCAAGGGATGATCTTAGGCATAATGCAAAAAGTGTCTAATCCCCCTTTACTATGGTAAAATCATTGTAATGCAGGACTTAAATAGCTAATAGCTTTTACAACAGGCTGCAAAAGAAATACATCACTGTTCAATAAACTTCACATCAACAACAAACAGAAGTGATTCAACAAAGTAGTATAGCTCATTATAGGAAGTTTTCAGTTGCCATTACTTTTACTTTTCCAGACCATGCAATCGTTCATTCATAGAATTCGTTATCACCATCATCACACTGCAGGATAATTTGAGATGTTAGATCTTAAAATCCCGAAGACATCTTGTAATACTTTACATTTTCTTAATGTAAGAATAGATGTATTTTGAAAGAAAAGAATACTAACACTTTCAATAAGCACATATGACATGTTACCCAACAAGTCAGAGAGAAAAAAGAGATTTTGAATAGCATCCTCTTATTTGACCTAAGATGTAAACAGAACCATTATAACATTTTTTTTCCCAATAAAATTTGTAAATCCCTTTGTATAACCATTTTTATTCCTTAAACACTGATTTCACAAATTGTGCAAGCTCAAAGCAGTTCCTTCATGCATTGGTGAGAACCTCTGAAAGGCACTATCTACGGAGTTCATCCTTTAGTTTGCTCTCCAGAATGTCTTGAATTTTACTGAAGTTCTCTTCTTGTTGACCCAGAGCTTCAAGTATGATCCCCATGGGTGATTTCTTGAGTCCAGCGCTCTCCATCTTATTCTCCAGTTTGTTTTTCATGTTCCGTAGGCGAAGCGATGCATGTGCAAAGATCACTGAAATGAAAAATTACAAAGCACTTTACTTATGCTTAGCTGCGTGTCAAAGACTTTTAAATGACATGACTATATTTAAAGGCACAATATATACAATTTCTGGATTAAAATATCCAAAAACCACTAGCACATGGTGATATGTTTTGTAGACTTGTGTACTTGCATTATCCCAAATGTTCCAAGAATGTTTAAATCCAGAAAAATAAGCAATTTTAATCAGGACATGGACCGTGCCTGTGTTATCAATGACATCATACCCACGTTACCCTCGATTTCCTGTTGCAAAAACACCAAACACACTTGAATATCTTATGTATTTTATTAGACAGGTGAGCAACTGTTTGGATACGTTCATCGACAGAAAACGAACCATTGTTATATAGCTCAACACAGTTAGTCTTATTGTTTAAATTCTTGTCTTGTTTTATTTACCGCGAGTACCATGACGTACCATGCCTAATATCGCTCTAGCTTACTGCAGTGTGCAACAAGTGTCTCATAGTAGCCGGCATGTGAATGCACAGAGAAGCATTTTAACATAACTTTCATCACACTCAAATGTATTTAACATGATAAAACAGTGCTGTGTTACCCCAAAAACACATGACCGGAAGATGCTAGAGTCAGACAATTAGCTGAACATATACTTGTTTAATTAGTGAAACTCTTTAGTTAAAATCTTTATTTGAATATGGCAACGTTCTTCTTCTTATTATATTTTAATTATTTGAATATAGCAACATGAAACCTTCAACAAATTAGTTCTACCCAACATCAGCCACTCCCCCCCCCCCCATCAGCCAATTACTGTGGTCATTGTTAGGAAGCGTGATGACATCATCCATAGCAACGAGGTCAACCCCACCCTTACACTTTGCTTAAAGGGTTAGTTCACCCAAAACTTCAAATTCTGTAATTATTACTCACCCTTATGTCATTCGACATAAGAACTCAGTTCATCTTCGGAAGACAAATTCAAATATCTATGGTGAAATTTGATGGCTCAGAAAGGCCTCCATTGACATCTATAAAAGCCCATATTACTACAGTGGTTCTACAATAATTTTATGAAGCTACGAGAATAGTTTTTGTGCGCAATAAATAAATAAATAAATAAATAAATAAATAAATAACGACCTATATAGTGATGGGACGATTTCAAAAAACTGCTTCCTGAAGCCTCGGAGTTTAATGAATTAGTGTATCGATTCATGATTCAGATCGCATGTCAAACTGACAAACTGCTGAAATCATGTGACTGGCGATCCGAACCGCTGATTCATTAAGCTCCGAGGCTTTAGGAGGCTGTGTTTTGAAAATCGGCCATCACTATACAAGTCGTTATTTATTATTTGCGCAAAAAAAACATCCTTGTCGCTTCATAAAATTACTGTAGAACCACTGTAGTGAGATGGGCTTTGTAACAACGTCTTTAGTGCTTTGTATGGGTCTTGAGAAAGGAAATGACATTACTGTCAATGGAGGCCTTTCTGAGCAATCGGATTTCAACAAAAATATCTTAATTTGTTTTCCGAAGATGAACTGAGGTCTTGCCGGTCTGGAACAGCATGAGGGTGAGTAATAAAGGACAGAACTAACCCTTTAAGAATTCTCTCTATTCCTTAGTAAAAGTTGCTCTCAGCAGCTTTGTGAATAGGTTAAGAGAAAGCTCATAACTAAGAACTTTTACTGCCATGTAGGAGAACTCTTAGTGGTAAGATATGATCCAAGGTCATCTATAAATATGATTTCTGCCTGAGTCCCATCGGATTCCTTTCCACCAGATGTAGTGGTGAAGAAAACAACTCCCATGATTCAACAAAATCAAAGCGTCATCAAGCTACGACTTTATTTTGAATAAGTGACCACTATCTGTAAAAAACACATATTGTGCCTTTAATAAACTGCTATGTTGCGAATTTTTCTTTTCAAGACATGCAGTCTTACTGCATTCCATCTAATTTTCATAGAATGTCTTTTTTCTTCCTCTTTTCATTTTATCTAATAAGATCTATGATAAACAACATTTCTTAAGAAACTTACACAGAAGTGGCAGCTTGATTCCAAGCAGGAATACCATAACTCCACCGAAGAGTGACATGAGGAAGTAGCTCACAACCATCACCAGGAAAACAAACAAGGTAGGGTTCTCCTTCTTGAAACTTTTGATGATGGCCTTGTTCTCCCCTGCCCACACAGAGCCAATAAAGACAGAAGTGACCACTGCTGCACCTGTGAACATGCTCACAGGGTTCATCAACCTGTGGACAGAGGATTGAATGGTGACAGGATGATATTGTTGATGGCCAAAATCATGGTGATTATACTACAGTTCAGTTGTCTAATACATTTTTTTTTCTTCCAACTAATGCTTCGATGTCTTAAAAATAAGCATTACTCGTTCCCTTAGTTATCACAAAAACTCAATTTAATTTGTTCTAACGTTTAACCTTGTGATAATACAAACATAAGTCAATGGTGACACCTAATGGCTACAGAGTGTACACAAAATATTGCTGACAAAAGGAGACATTTTTCATGTTGGTCTCTAAATGAATAAAACAATTAATAAACTTGACAGTTAAATAAATTACGTTAAGGAAAATAGACATGCAATTTATGACTGTGAAATGAGTACATTGCTAAATACTGCCCTCGTGCTTTTTGCTCATGGTCATGTGATTACACTGATTACACCCTCAAATATTCAGTCTTAGCAACTAGCTATAATATTAGAGCCAAACCATAAGCTCCCAGACGTTACAGTGTATCTTACAAACACAGCTGTCCACATATCGACACAACTATGTGTGTCCAGTAACTATCCACCAACTATATTTAGAAAAAAATGACTTAACGTTCTAATTTGGACAGGGGGGAAAAGTTTATCGTATCTTATTTTTTCCGCACAAAATGAAATATCCTTCAAAAAAGTAAAAGAAGTAAAGGAGTGTACCAAGATATAATGATGGTCGAATGATAATTTCAAGGTAGGCCTATAGATTGCAGTTTTCATGTAACAGTTAGCATATTTTACAGTCTACTCCAAGATGGAACCAAAACAAAAACCAGACTAGCTTCCAATTTTAAAAATAATTTAACGTTGATTTGATCAGAAATTAGTTACAGTGCACTTAGAGCTGAATTTACAATTTTAAAAGTCGATATTAGCCTACTTCTCTCGCGATACTTTCTCTAATACGATTGTGTTTACGTGTTGAAGACTTGTTAAAAATTCTTCTTAAAATGTTGTTCACAGTTAAATCCCATATTGTAGCCTACATGCATGTTCAAATTAACCAACAAGAGTATAGACTTACCCTACAAACATGAATACAATGATTGCCACCACCAGATAGTTAGTTTGATAATACAGTAGATTGCTGACCACTCTGTTGTTCCATTTTGCCAAATCTCGCGTATCTGGTTTGGCGAAGCGCTCCGAGCCTGGATAGAAATCATCCCAGCCTCTCAAAGGGGCGATCTCCACTTTAGCCATTAAAAAAGACTAGCCGGATATACTGGCAGCTACTCACTGCTTATGCACTTCCTCACTCTCGCGATGCGTTTTGGCTTTAAATGGGCGGTTACTTCAATAGTAAACAAACCATCAAGTTTGAGCATTTAGGTCTTGATGCAATCAGACCACAGGTAATGATTTTTACTGTCTCCGCGAGATAGGGGTGTCCGCGCATACAATTTTGTTTGTTTGTTTTTTTGTTGCCTGATTGAATTAACTAGTAATTAACTGTTCAATTTGCGAAGGAACGATTTGAGTCTGATCTTTTAAATTAAACATTCGAACTGTTTCACTAAACAGAGATTCATCGGTCTGATTTCAAGCGATTCATTTGAACCATGAACCGTTTGTTTTGTCCGATTCGTAGAGTGTGCTCAAAATAAAAATTTGTGGTGTATTGATTTAAAGACTCTGTTCATAGTTTAGATGAACTAAAACCGTGCTTTTAAGGTTACCTACCTCCTGTAATATCCTGAAGGAAATATCTTTAGGATTCCTTTATAAGTATTCCTTTATATTATATATATATATATATATATATATATATATATATATATATATATATATATATATATATATATATATATATATATATATATTTTTTTTTTTTTTTTTTTTTAATATTCCATTGCATCTTGAAATTTTAGTGCCTTACTTCGTTTTATCTTAGTCTCTTAGTGCTATGTGATGTATTCCCTGTAATCTTTATATTCAATAATAATAATAATAAATTACATAAAGAAATTGTGGTGAACGTAGGACTTGACTGATAAACATTAATGAACGTTATTTTACTAAAACATCCAAACTTCCAAAGCGTTTTCTGCCAAGAGATGTAAATGGTATTTATATTACTAAATGCAGCATGTTGGGCGGGAGCTCGGGAAAAAGGAGAGCAAATAAACCCTTTTCATTGGTTGTTAGTGTCATTATGTACCAATCCCGGAAACGCTGTGCCCTGGTCACGCCCCCTTGCGAATTTCTGTCATGGCTGCTCACGGCGTGAGTTAAACTACCGCGGTGCTAAAATAACATCTGTTAATTTCCCGAGGTGACTATATATAAAGTATTTGATGCTAAGTTTGATACATGTATTCCTTATTTTAGTAATTACAATTAAAACCGCACAGTGTTTTATTGTCATTGGCAATTTCATGTTATGTGCTCATCACTTTGGGGACTAACCTGAAATAATCACTTGAAGTCATAAGCTTTTAATGAATGTAACATTTGTTCGTATTTACGATTCAGCATTTACTGTATGTAATTTACACACACTGACTTTGTTGTCTTTAGGTGCACCGATGTGGGCTAAATTATTTCTTAGCCCCAGGTTTATCAATCGAGTTCATCTCACGTGGAGTCTCAGATCATTAATCACAATGCAACTGAAAACTAAAGAGTTCGAGTCTTTATTTACCGACGGGCTGGTTGGCCTAGCTGGTAAGCTTTATCTTATGTCACCATGACCCTTATAATAACAAATGCAGTGTGGTACAATGATGATATCCCCACTTTACCATTACCTCACTTTGATATACAGTAACTAACAGTGAGAAGTTTGGACACACCTACTTATTCTATTCTAATAGTATTTTCACATTTTACAATAATAGTGAAGTCACCAAAACAATTTTTCCCCATGTTATAAGGTATTACTATTTTAATGCACAATGCTATTTACTTTGTTAGTTACCAAGGAGCATGTCCAAAAAGCATTGTATTTGTTATCATGTATAGAAATATTTGAAAAGAACCAGTTTGAGCTGAGGATTGCAGGAGGGGCGGTGCGGGACCTTCTGTCAGGAAACCGGCCTGAAGATGTAGATTTTGCCACCACAGCCACTCCAGACGAAATGAAGAGCATGTTCCAGACAGCAGGAGTCAGGATGATAAACAATAAAGGAGAGAAACATGGGACTATTACTGCCAGGGTAATGTGGAGAATTTCATATTGATGTTCCTTAAACATTTTTATTCCCATTTATTAAACTTCTGTAGTGGGTTTAGGTGATCTATTTTGGTCTGTATTTTGGAATTTTCCACATAATGTCAACATTATGACTACAAACTGAAACGCCCCACTTTATACATTGTATAGCTTCATAATGAGAACTTTGAAGTGACCACTTTGCGAGTGGATGTGCAGACCGATGGGCGGCACGCAGAGGTGGAGTTTACCACTGACTGGCAGAAGGATGCAGAGCGCAGAGATCTCACCATCAACTCCATGTTTCTTGGTAAAACAGGAGTACCTAAGAAGATATTTCACCTGAATGGACATCACAACTTAATGAATGAATTTCTCATTATTATGATTTGGAATCATTAACATTTATTTTGTTTATACAGGCCTGGATGGGACTCTGTATGATTATTTCCAAGGATATGAGGACCTCAAGAACAAGAAAGTAAGGTTTGTTGGCAGTGCCTCACTACGGATCCAAGAGGACTACCTTAGAATTTTGCGATATTTCAGGTAAATTTTTCGCTATTACAGTATCTTGACAGATAGTAGTTGAATGGTTGGAATAATATGAAGGTGAAAAAATTATGCTGGAGTTTGATTATGATGAATTTATCTTTAAATCTTCAGTCTGATTGCTCTGTAGATTCTATGGACGGGTGGCAGCTGAGCCTGGGCAACACGAACCTGAGACTCTGGAAGCAATAAGAGAGAATGCCAAAGGACTGGCTGTTATCTCAGGTGAGAGGATCTGGATGGAGCTGAAGAAGATGCTGGTTGGAAACCATGCTGGTCATCTGCTGGACCTTGTCTATGAGTTAGGCCTAGCCCAGTACACAGGTGAGAAACTAAGTAATAAAAAAGACATGTGTTAGGAGCTGTGGCTGAAAACTCAAAACGTTAATATCTGCAGTTTTTAATCAGTGAATGGTTCAATGACTCATAAAGACTTCACTTGTTTAATTACTCATGCTTCTAAGCCAAATTATATCCCGCTCCCCCTCTCTCTGGACGTGATCTTTCACTTAGAGCTTGTTAAGGGTGTGGTTGGACCATCTAGCTCCTCCCATTACATCCAGTGAGTGGGAGCTGGACATCAAGCTCCACCTATTGGCTCTGCAGTGATCAGCCTCTGTCTAGCACCTGAAGTTGAAATCTGGTGAAAAAAGTATTTATTTAATTTAAGGGGCGACCACCACCGCTGTTACATACTGGATGAATGAATTAATGATTCACTGACAAATACATTATTTAACAGTCAGAGATTGTAATGTCTTTTGTTGCACAATTATTTTACAAGTTTATTTTTTATTTTTTAAATAGCATACATTTTTTAATGAAAAATTATATCAGAGAGCATGTGATTTAAATAAGATTATACAGGGTGGCCACGGGTTCTTCTAATAAAGTGCCTTAATTATTAAAATGTCATAAATTCAGATTCGATGGGTCTTAATTATGGTCACATTACTGCTAAAATAACTAAAATAAATAATACTGCTAAAATAAAATTACTGCTACTGCTGTCTGACAGACAAAATCTCTGTTTACAATCACTGGACAGATTTGCAGTATGTAAAAGTTGATAAAACCCTGAAAATATTTCTTCAGAATATACTCAACCAAAAATCTCTGTGATGTGGTGCTTTTGTAGGGATTTTTTTGTATAGTATATTGTCTGCTGAAATGGAAAAAAAAAACTATATATGATAATACATTTCATTAATGACAGCGTTATTTTATTTGTTACATTAAGCACATTTCATTACATACAGCTCTGGAGACCACTTAACATTGAGAAATCACTGTTAAGTGGCAGAGCTGTACATGTATATAATGTATAAAATATAATGTGTAATTCCATCACAGGTTTGGTCTTGAATTGCATACAAATTGGTATTAAAAAGGCCTTAAAAAGTCTTACGTTTACCTTTCCTATATCTGTATACACCCTGTTATATATTTGATTATATTTTAATGTGTGTGTGTGTGTGTGTGTGACTGCTATTATATATACAAATATTAACTTTTTTTTTGCAAATATTCTGGCTTACTGTGTGTTTCCTTGCAGGTCTTCCAGCAGATGGCAATGTTGGAGAGATGAAGCAAGTCTGGCAGAGGGCTCACGGCATCTCTCCTAAACCCATGACTATACTGGCAGCTCTGTTCAGAAGCCAGGAGGATGTAGATAAACTGGATTTGCGGCTGAAGCTGTCCAGAGAAGAGAAAAACCTGGGTCTCTTCCTGGTCAAATACAGACGAGATCTCGTTAAGGGACAGGATCAACACGACAGCATGAAATCGTACACAGATTTCATAATTGATGTATGTACATATCATCCCTGTTCTCTCTGTTTACTACCATCAGTTGCTGTACATTGATTTAATTAATTTAGGGTGTGTTCACACCTAAAGACAAAGGGATATGTTCTTAACTTGATTGGTTGGTTTTTATGACGTATTGCTTATATTTAGAACTTACCAAACATGCAAAACAATGCCGTGTGCTGGACTAAATGTGCTTGTTGAATGTGCGTAGCCTACATATGATGGTATTTTGACCAGCTGAGAACTCATGAAGAGCTTATAAATTGTGTAGAGGAGTCAAAACAGTGGCAGGAATCCCTCCGTCACACACACACTGAAGATCTGCTGCCTGGAGATACGATTCTGATGCCTGTAGTACTGAAATATGATGCGTGACTATGAGAAAAACAGTTATGCGTGAGCATTCTGTCCCTTTTAGGGTCTTATCTTACTCTTTTAGTGCGGTTCATTTGAATATTTGTGAGTGCTGCCGTCTGAGTCTTAACGAGTTTAGCTGGTCAAAATACCATTATTTGTCGGCTACACACATACAACACATGCATTTATACCTGCACACAGCATTGTTTTGGATGTTTGTTAAGGTCTGTCTTAAAATAGGCAATACGTCATAAAAGCCGACCAATAAGTTTGTGAACGTATCCTTTTGCCTTTGAGTTCGGTATCTTTTGATTAGATGATAAAATGCCAATCCGAACACTAAGCAGAACAAGTAAATGTTTTTTTTTGTTTTGTGGAAAGTGCCATATTTTTTTTCCACATTATATAGTTTTTATTTTATCTATATATATTTCTTTTCCCATTGCAGTCTCGAGAGCCAGACTCCCAGAGTAAAGTTCTGGAGCTTCTGAAGTATCAGGGAGAAAAGAAACTTTTAGATGAGCTGAGAAGGTGGTCAATCCCCCGCTTCCCAGTGAATGGGCATGACCTACGCAAGTTGGGCATTACC
This sequence comes from Pseudorasbora parva, assembly GCF_024679245.1. Lineage (NCBI taxonomy): Eukaryota > Metazoa > Chordata > Actinopteri > Cypriniformes > Gobionidae > Pseudorasbora > Pseudorasbora parva. Next base: position 37,756,158 of record NC_090183.1, on the reverse strand, counting down.
TCGGGTAAAGAGATTGGCACCATCCTTCAGGAGCTTAGGGACATGTGGAAGAAGAGCCGCTATCAGATGAGCAAAGAGGAACTTCTGGCCACCCTAAGCAGATCCTGATGTCAGATAAGGGAACACTAGTATAAGAAGTGCTAATGTGTTTGCATGCAGGTTCTATAATGCCTTATGAGTCTGTACAGAAGGTGCACCTCCAGTGTCAACGAAAAGTGTGGAGGAACCATCAGGCCTGTATGGGGTACTTGTATAACACTTATTTTGTCCTGTGGCTTTGCAGATACAATGCTACCAAAAGCTGAGGAATATCTATGGCTGCTATCTTGGGAATTTGTAATGGCTATGTTTTCTGGATGCAGAAAATGTCTTTACTTGGAGTATCAAAGCGAGAATTGTGAGATTTAGAACTTCTTTCTGAAGTTGTTAATTATATCCTTTTATAAATGGTGATTTAGTTTAAAATTTCATTCATTCATTTATTAATATAATTGGTTCGAATAAGGATGCATCTAAACTGAATGACACAATGCAATTTGATTTCGAATTATTTAAAAAAAAAAAAATTTGTGGATTGCCCGTTCATACATGTTAAGTGGTGTAATTAGTGAAGCGCTATAATCATTATAGTAAAGGGAGTAATTTAGCTCTCCTGCTGCAGAGATTGTAGCCAAGGTTTTATTATGAGGAAAATGATATTCCTTTTGTCAACAGCCCATAGTTATTAGATGGTTAACCAACTCTCCAGGTGTTTACTTTGAAATAAAGTAGCACACATCACATATTAGAGTGTTGTGGTGTCTTGCTTTAAGTCCATGGATGGTTTGAGATTATGTAATGGTTTAATATATAAATACTCTATTGCCAAAAGTATTGGGACACCCCTCCAAATCATTCAATTCAGGTGTTCCAATCACTCTCAGGAGCTCTGTGATAGGTTGCCAGTGCCATTTGTGAAATTTCCTCATTACTAAATATTCTATGGTCAACTGTTAGCAGTATTATAACAAAGTGGAAGCAGTTTGGAACAACAGCAACTCCACCATGAAGTGGTATGCCATGTAAAATCACAATGCGGGGTCAGCGCATGCTGAGGTGCAGAAATCACCAACTTTTTGCAGTTAATAGCTACAGACATCCAGACTTCACGTGGCCTTCAGATTTGCTCAAGAACAGTGCATAGAGAGTTTTGTGAAATGGGTATCCATGGCCCAGCAGCTGCATCCAAGCTTTACATCACCAAGTGCAATGCAAGGTGTTCTCCGGAGTTACGAATTATGTTTATTTGTCTGGCAATCTGATGGATTTGTCTGGGTTTGACAGTTGCCAGGAGAACGGTACTTGCCTGCCTGCACTGTTTGTTGTGGAGGAACTTGACTTCATGACTTCAACTCGACAACTTTCAGGTTCCCATAAACACTCCTAAACCTTTGAGGAAAGCCTTCCCAAAAGAGTTGAATTTGTTACAGCAGTAAAGGGTGGGCCAACTCTATATTAAACCCACGGATTAAGAATGGGATGTCATTAAAGTTCATGTGCAGCTAAAGGCAGGCATCCCAAAACTTTTGGCAACACAGTGTACCTGTGTTGGGATCAATTTGACGCCTATTCGAATTTCAACTGCTTTAAAAAAAAAAAAAAAAAAAAAAATTAAAAGTAGAGGATAGTTTTCAGGTAGGATCATGAATGTGCATGTTACACCACATATGTGTTTTGAAAAGGCGTAGCAAATTTTGATACACCATTTGTGTCGGGGTCACATTGAAATGTAAGACTCAAAGTCTACTTCAAATTAGACATCTGAATCATCCAAGCTAGGAACAATTTACCTTTTTATCTAGTTGATTTTTGCAGTCAGAAAAACTGTCAGGATGTTTTGTTTGTTAGTTTTTTGGATCTTAATTACTGAAAAGAGAATCATGCATAACAAAAAGGATGAACAGAACCTATTTATTAATTAATGAATAATATGTACTATTTATATTTGCACCTCAGTAGGCTATGCTAGTTTATTAGAGGTTTTATGAAGATTTTGTGCTTTTTCATAGTGCCGTTATAATAATATTTATTATTATGTAAATACTTTATATATTATGTAAAACTGTCTTAGAGCGAGTGTCTTTGTCTAAAGTATTCATAACTCGTCTATTCATCTCTTAGATTTCTAAATGCCATTTTGTATTCAAGAAGAGTTCTGAATCAATTGACCCACCCTCTATCTATCAGACCCACATACACATATAAAGCCTCTAGTCGTCACTCACGCTCGTACACTAAGAGACGCTTGTATACTGACAGTCTTGACTTGTGTGTAACGGGTCAGTTGGACTGCAGGTTCTGAACTTGAATTATTTATTATAGACTCTAAAAATATTAAGATAATGTCTTTCTTCACATTAAACTTAAGCAATGCAACTTTGGAGATGGAAGTAAACGGAGATGAACCCCGGAACGAGCACTTGGCTCAAATCGAGATCGCGCTGCTGAGCGTCATCTTTCTCTCCGCATCAACTCTGAACTTTGGTCTTCTGCTGGTCCTGTGGAGGAAGAGACAGCAGATGTCCAGGATGCGAGTGTTTGTGACGCACCTCTGCTTGGCGGACCTGGTGGTCGCTTTCTTTCAGGTGTGTCCTCAACTGATGTGGGACATAACAGATCGTTTCATCGGCCCTGACCTCGTCTGTCGTTTGGTAAAGTATCTGCAGATCGTCGGCATGTTCGCCTCCACTTATATGATAGTTGTGATGACGGTGGACCGTTATCAGGCGATCTGCAACCCCATGGTGACTTTCCAGAAGAGGCGCGCGCGCTGGAACCTGCCCGTGTGCGTCGCGTGGCTCGTGTCGTTCTTCTTCAGCGTCCCGCAACTGTTCATTTTCTCCAGGGTTCAGATCGCCCCGGGTGTCTACGACTGCTGGGCAGAGTTCATTCAGCCGTGGGGAGCTAAAGCTTACGTGACGTGGACGACACTGGTGATATTTCTGGTGCCCATCGTAACTGTGACGGTGTGCCAGGTGCGCATCTGCCGCGCGCTCCAGATCAACCTGTACCTGAAGACGCAGCAGCAGCAGCCACAGGGAGGTGATGGACACCCGCACTCCTTTGCCTCCAGAGCCAACAACGTAGTGTTTGTGTCCAAGTCTCGGATTAAGACCGTGAAGATGACAGTGGTGATCGTCCTCGCCTATACCGTGTGCTGGGCTCCGTTCTTCACCGTGCAGCTGTGGTCTGTGTGGGATGATGGTGCTCCGACTGAAAGTAAGAGAAATTATTTTAGTAAACATGTTTGAAATATAGTCTATCTATCAGTCTATCTGTCTGTCTGCACTGTAAAAAAAAATATGGTTTAACTTAAAAAAAACAAAACAAAAAAAAACAACAGCAAGTAACCTGGTTGCCTTAATGTTGAGTTTATTGGAATTAAAAATTTGAGTTGATGCTATGCAGGTAATTGGTTTAATAAATAGAAACCTCAAAATATTATTGTATCTGAACTACATAAAAAATTGATAAATCATGAAAATAGCACAATTTGGCATGTTTCACTGGATCATCACAAATAAAACACACACAATTACTCAATACGCTTTTAATAGTACAAAATCTTTTAATAATATTTTAATGAAGGTTGTTGATTCATTAAAAAAAATTAATTGTATTAACTCTTAATATATTAAGGCAACCATATAACTTATTTTTTAAATAGTTTTTTTACAGTGTGTCTGTCTGTCTGCTGTTTAAGTGTTAAGTGTACCCCCCCCCCCCCATAGTTTTGGGGGAAAAGTAATATTCATTGAGGCTGCAAGCTTATTAAAGCAATTATTGCAAGTTGTGATTATGTTTCAATAGAACATTTGTCTGATTTAGACTTGACATTATCTAAAGCAGGGGTTGACAATATTATAAAATATGATATAATGCTTTCTCACATAAATGGTTTATATTTGTGCACAGATGCATCTTATAGGGTGGTCAGGTCACCCCTTGTAACTTGTTTCTAAATGGTCAAAGCTGATGGAACTTACTTAACCCCATGTTACACTTCACTCTCCTCTACATGTTACACACAGCACTGCTAAATCATGTTTAGGGACATTCATTGAGAATCTGATCAAATGAAATTTCTTGTATCTAACCAATACGTCAATTACATTTTTCAGCTGCAACCTTCACCATCCTCATGTTGCTGGCCAGTCTGAACAGTGTGGCCAATCCATGTATCTACCTGATTTTCACTGTGCAGTTCCCCAAAGTGTTGGAAACTCTCCTGTGCTTGAAACGCACAGACATGAAGGAGCCGCTGCCTGAGGATGCTACGATGGTCAGCTCTCTGTATTTGAGCTTTAAAAACTCTGACATGCGGTGAAAAAGAAAAAACGCTAACAAACTTGTTCATTAGACGAACATGTTTTTGGACATGTACCCTAATAGCGTTCTATGAAGTACCATGCAAATTGTACATTAATACAGTAAGTGTTCAGAAACATAGTATACTGTAAGTATTAAATTATATAACCATCTGATACCATCATGGTACCATGGTACTAGTACAGCATATTTATGTAAAGAAAAAGATGAAACCTGCAAGGCTCATTGCTTAGTCTCCACGTACTGAAGCATTTCAAAGAATTAATTTTACCCCCTCTTACATTCCCCTTCTATCATATGTACCCAAACTTTTTTTTTTCTAGATAAAATGGTCAGTCACTTTTAATAATTTATTTTATTTAACTGTACATAACAAAAAAAAAAAAAAAAAAAAAAACAAGCAGGGAAATGAATAGCTCAGTGTGTGCTGTCCTAATGACAATCAAAATATTGTCTTTAAATACTGAAAAAAACAGTGTGGTGGGTAATGCTATGAAAATGCCTGTACAGTACATGCTCACTGTTCTATTTGTCAATAAAGTGCTTTAAAAATAAAATATTCGGCATTGAACATTAAGTATTAAAGTCATTTTTAAAAAGGTACTTTTTTACATTAAGCCTCAATGTGAGAGACTTTAGGTGAGTTAAAAAGTGCATGAAATATTTTTTCAGCTGATAAAGACTATTTGACTATGTGTGGTCTGAACCTTTAATTAAAATTGGCATTAAACAGAAGCTACGATAGTCTTAAAGCCAAAGTAGTCTTAAGCCCAGAGTACACGAGGGTCAGCGTACAGTACACATGACATGAATTTCGCCATCAGTGGCCAAGGCTCATTGATGCACGGGGTTTGGAACGAAGGCTGACCCGTGTGATCTGATCAAACAGACGAGCTACTGTAGCTCAAATTGCTGAAGAAGTTAATGCTGGTTTTGATAGAAATGTGTTAGAATATAAAGTGCCTCGCAGTTTGTTGTGTATGAAGCTACATAGTCAAAGACCAGTCAGGGTACCCATGCTGACCCCTTTCCACCGCCGCAAGCGCTAACAGTGGGTATGTGAGAATCAGAACTGGACCATGGAACAATGTCAGAAGGTGGCCTGGTCAGATGAATCATGTTTTCTTTTACATCATGGATGGACGGATGTGTGTGTGCATCGCTTACCTAGGCAACACATGGCACCAGAATGCACTATGGGAAGAAGGCAAGTCGGCGGAGGCAGTGTGATGCTTTGAGCAATGTTCTGCTGGGAAACCTTGGGTCCTGCCATCCATGTGGATGTTACTTTGACACGTACCACCTACCTAAGCACTGTTGCTGATCCATGGAGGCCCAACCTGGCAACTTACAGGACTTAAAGGATCTGCTGCTAACATCTTGGTGCCAGATACCACAGCATACCTTCAGGGATCTAGTGGAGTCCATGCCTCGATGGGTCAGGGCTGTTTTGGCAGCAAAGGTGGGATCAACACAATGTTAGAATATTGTTCATTATATGATGTTTATTTTTTTGCAGAATTTACATGGGTTGTAACCAAATGTATGGACGACGCATCTTCATTACCTTCCACTGAAGAAAAGTGAAGCTGCCGATGTCTGAATATGGCGCTGACATCTTGTGCAGATTTGGGAGAGCGTCTGCACAGTAGTGATCTCGGGACCGGAGTCCAGGAAGTAGAGCTGCAATATCAAAAGCTCACCCACACGCTCACATATGCAGAACAATTCATTATGTTGGTGTGAAATAAACAGTTATATAAATGTAGAAATTAAAGCTAAAGCTCCAATCTCCAGACCAGAGGCAGAGACATGATGTGGCTCAACTCTGTCACAGAAAACAGCTCATGCTTTCCATATTGATGTTAAAAATAAATGTTGATTGGTGTTAAATCATTTGAATGTTTAAACTGGCAAGTCTTAAAATACATACAATTAACAAAACAGGAAATCGAGGGTAACACAGGTATGATGTCGTTGATAGGCGATGCAAGGTTAAAATAGCTTATTTCTCTGGAGAAGCTGGGCAGAATGAACCAGAATGTCGGATGCTCTCGAATCCCTCCTGCAGTACTAATCTAATGGCATATGTTACAGTGACCGGCATGCACTGCTTCAAGTCAGCAGCTGATAGGGCTGTGAAGTGCTGCATGAAGTCGAACAAGCCTAAAAACTTTTCAGCCTTTCAGCCAATCAGATCGCCTATGCAAATACCTTAGCACAGACACTAACCAACTGCATTCATGCAACACTGGAAAAGTAATGTGATTGGCTGTTGTCACTATGAAGGTTGAGTTTGCCAGTTTCAGTCTCTGGTCAGCACCAGTCCAGTTTAGACGAGCCTAAAGACACTGACACTGTGTGAATGCAGTGTTATAGTATAGGGAAATATTGGAAAATTGAATAATCATAATAAAATATTGTTGGAATCATTGTCTTGTTGCGAGGCAGAGACAGCTTTGACATTGACTACTGTGGAGTTCTGAGTGCTTTTGAGAACATATTAAGTGGTCAAATGTCAGAACAGCCAGCGTGCTTTACTCCAGAGCAGTTGATTGAAGTGGTACATCAGTAAGAAGCAGTGTTGTTTTTCTGACTCCGGGTAGTTGAGTTCTTGACATTGGTGCATTAACCAAGACACACTTCACAATTATCTCTTCCTTTGAAATGCTGCATTTCCAGTGATGTCTACATCAAACAAATCAAACATAAAAAGCATTCTTGTAGCAAGCCTAATGACAGACTTGTTCCTGACCTACATATCAATGTAAATAAGCATGCTTTTAAAGAAGCTTGCCAGTAGGTCAAGTAATTAGGAGATTTGAAATGAAACATGTTTGAATGGGAATAGAAAATTAGAGGTATACATCAACTGGGCTGTAATCATTTCTGCCAATGTCTTTGATGGCTTAGACGGAAACCTTAATAGATATGGTGGCACACAGCGATTTATCTTTTCATAAAGCAAATATATATATATATATATATATATATATATATATATATATATATATATATATATATATAACCTGTATATAAAACCTTGCTATTGTCCTGAGCAGCAGGCTTTTTATTTGTATATATAGATATGTCTGTGTAAAAAGTAAAAAAAAAGAGAAGTGTGTTTCTTCCTAACACAAGCCTTAAAATTACTTTAGTTTGAGTTTAAATATTTTATTTATATATTCATATATTGTGTAATTGTTTTTTTAGATGTCACCAAGCACAACATTATACTACAGCATATAAGAAATTCATGTGTAATATGCATGGAAACTCAGTTCAAGTGTGTCTGTATTTTTTTATTTTCATGGAAACGGTTCAGTGATCTCCGAGTGCTGAATTTAAGGAAGCACACGCCATGAAATTACTATCACAGAGGGAAGAGATGGTCACATGTAACATTGTGATACGAGAGCCTAAAGGGAGATTATCAAAAATTGCACTTTGATATAAGCCTATCTTATCCACAAGAAACGACTTTCAGTCGGTGTGTGATGATAACTGATAAGCACTTTATCTTTCTCAGGACAGGGTTTGTGTAGGTGTCTGTGGAAAATGAGACATTTTTTATATACAATAAAAAAATCTTATTATTTTAGCAAAATTGAAATTATAGGTTTTATTTATTATTATTATTATTATTATTATTATTATTATTATTATTATTATTATTATTATTATTATTTTCCATGTCTTTAATTTTAGTTAAAGATTTCTTAATTTTGTTGTGTGCTTTTGTCATTTTTATTAGTTTTCAGTCTATATTTTATTTCTGTAAGGCTTGGGTCTGAGGAAGATGGAAGACGAGGATAAGGTAAATACAAGGTTTATTAACATAGAAGGCAAGGTGCGCAACAGTGTGCACTTAAGCACAGACAATACCAGACAAATGAACTGAAAACAAGCAGGAACTTAAATACACATGATTAAATAACATTATGAGCAGCTGTAATTAAAGTGATCAGTGTCCATGGTGACAGATTGTGGCGGGAAAATAGAACAAAGGAAGACGTGACCAATGAAAACGAATACAAACAGTACGTGGATGTGACCATTTCTATGGTTTATATCTTTTTTTATTTGAGTACATTGTTTGGTACACAATTTAACTTTTGGCTCTCTAGTGGTTAAAATCTACATGCATTTGTGGAAGAACATTATTTTGGTGTTGCTGAGGTAAAATAAGTATAGGCTAATTTTTTTTTTTTTTTACATTTGATTTTATTTCAGTTAACATCTATTTTAAGTAACGATTTTCAAATGGTTTTAGTTATTGTTAAAGCTGCAGTCCGTACATTTTTTAGTTTTCCATGGCAAATTCATGCCGTCATTCGTCTTTGCGTCATTAGGCCTACATCACGTCTGTATAAGAAGAAGTTTGTCCCCTTGAACATGATTTTATTTTTCAATCCCTGGATAAATTTGGCTTTGGTGACTTCTTCTGCAAAACTGTCCTAACTTTGTATAAAAATGGCAACTGCTCAATTAATCTTAAAACTGGCACTTCTCCCAGGTTTAATGTGGCTAGAGGGGTTCGCCAAGGTTGCCCGGTATCGCCTTACTTGTTCTTGATAGCTTCTCAACTTCTTACTACTTTCCTGCTAAATAGTCAATTACAAGGAATTAACATAAATGATAAACATATTCTTATAACTTAATTAGCTGATGATACCACTCTCTTTTTTAAAAATGACTTTCAAATCCCTATCGCTCTTGATCTTATTGGAATGTTCTCTAAAGCTTCTGGTCTATCTTTGAACTTAGATAAATGTGAACTCTTACCTTTAAAGTCTTGTTCTGCTCCTTTCCTGCACAATATTCCTGTTAAGTCCCAAGTTAACTATTTGGGTGTCATCATTTGTAAAGATATCAATGCGAGAGCTAAATTAAACTTTGATCCAGTAATTACTAAAGCAAAGAAAAAGCTATATTCCTGGCTCCAGAGAGACCTGTCGTTACGAGGAAGGGCTCTTCTTGCTAAGGCAGAAGGTATCTCTAGATTGACCTATCCTGCTCTTTCCTTACATGTGAACAAATCGATTTGTGAAGAGGTTGATAGGATGCTTTATGACTTTTTATGGAAACACAAGAAACATTACATCAAAAAATCTGTCGTCATAAATAGCTTTGGACAAGGGGGTCTTAATTTTCTTGACTTTGCTTCTTTAAATAACACTTTTAAGATCAATTGGCTAAGGCAATTCTTGAACGATTCTGAATCCATATGGAACATAATTCCCAAGTATATTTTCTCTAAAGTCGGTGGTCTCCCCTTTCTGTTAGTATGCAATTATAATATCTCTAAATTGCCCATCAAACTATCAAATTTACATAAGCAGGCACTTTTAGCTTGGCACTTAATCTACAAACATAATTTTAGTCCCCACAGGTATTTTATTTGGAATAACCATGACATCCGATTTAAAAATAAAAAACATTTTTTTCCCTAATTGGTTTAATAATAATATTGTTTTGGTTTCTCAACTTGTAAACTCAAATGGTCATTTGTTTTCTTATTCTGAATTCCTAACTAAATATAGTATTCCTGTTACCCCACGAGATTTTGCCATAGTGATGAATGCCATCCCCAGTGGAGCTATTGCTCTTTTAAAAAATTCCGTTGATGCTTTACCCTCTACTTATTGGGTACATCCGTGTGAGACTGTGATTGGAAAAATTTGCTTTCTGTCTAGTCCCTCTCTTAGGAATAAAAAAAATTAGACAACTCTTTCAAAGCAATATTACTACGGTCCCTTCTGTTGTATCCTATTGGTGTAATTCCTTTAATGATATTCCTTGGAAGAAAGTGTGGTCTTACTTAATCACAAGATACTTAATCACTAATAAGGTTAAAGAGGTATCCTTTAAGTTGTTACATCGATTCTATCCCGTCAATCTTTATATAAAAAAAATGTTTCCTGAGAGGGATCCCCTTTGCTCCTTTTGTGGAGTGGAAGATGAATCTGTCCTTCACCTTTTTTGGGATTGTTTTCATGTAGTTACTTTTTGGAAGAAATTTAGTTTATTTGTACGTGTTTCTCTCTTAGAACTTTTTTCTTTGGAGTTTAAGGATGTACTATTTGGATTTCATAACTCTGACAAGAGTCTTAAAGACAAGTATTTTCTTATAAATCTATTTATTTTTCTAGCTAAGTTTTTTATACACAAGTGCAAATTTTTGTCTGTTAAACCTCTCTTTATTATTTTTTGTAAAGATCTGAAATGTTATTTAGATACTCTCTTTTCCTCCAGCATTGCCAAAGCTTTAAAGTCCTCTACGCTGTGCAAGAAGTATAATATTTATACGTTTTTATAATGTAAAAAAAGGGCATTAGCATCTTTTCTCTGTCTCACTCTCTTGAACCTAATTTACTTTAAATTTCATGTCACCCCTGGCTCAATGTTGATCTCTTAGTTTTTTATTATTATTTATTTGTTTTCTTTTGTTGTATTCCTTTTACTACCTTGCTCTACTGTCTATGTGTATATATGTGTGTATGTATGTGTTTTGTTTTTTAAATATATATATATATTTTTGTTATATTCTTTTTGAACTGTAACTATTTGCTTTTATATTTGTTCAATAAAAAAAAGAAAAAGAAAAAAATATAAAAAAAGAAGGAGTTTGTCTAGTAGTCGCATGGGAGGATGTTTTATAGCCTTTTCTCGCAGCAGCTGAAATAATAATTTATAATTTTGATGGTGAATTGTTATCCAGAAAGGTCAAAACAACAATCAACGGTGACAAGTGGAAATTCACCCGTAGTCAAAAGCAAAAGATTACTTCTACAATCTACACTTCTAACAGGTAACACTAAACTAACTACTAAACTACTTTAGTAACACACTCTGTCAATACACAGTCAAATATGCTGATGTTGTTAAAATTAACATAAAAGAATAATAATTTGCACGGTTAGATGTTATATGAGCTAAGCGATCACTGTTTTTGGCGTGATTTATTACGTTTTTTTTTTAGTCAGTTTGTCAGAACAAAAGTGGTAAACATGGCATAGGCCTTTGGTCATACTTCCAAGATGTAGAATCTGTGATTCTGTGATACATAATATTATCTGTGATTATTGTACAAATAACTGCAATTGCAGGTTTCAAAGATGATGACAAAGGCAAAACTTATGGACTGCAGCTTTAACTTTAATAGCCCTGGACTGCATATAGTAGCTAGGTAATTTATCTTTCCTTACAAAGTATGTACAATTTGTTCATAATTAATTTGCCAATATTGGTTGTATGGCACTATACTGTGAATTTGGAATATTGTATCTGTATATCTGTGCTTTGGAATATTTACTGTTAAAGGTTCTGTATGTAAGAATTACAGCTAGTGGTTTAAATGGGTGCTGCAGCCCAAAATCAAAATATTGTTTGCCCCGCCCTCTCCTCCTCAGACTATACACTCATGCGGGGTTGTCAGTTTGAGGACACGCAACAGGAACGAGAGCAATTAACAATGGAAGGTGAGGACACTAAGGCATGCTGTTAGTGTGCCCACAGGCGCCTCGCATCTGCTTGCTGTGCCTCGTGTTTTTGTAGGAGCGCTCTGAGCGTCAAAAGTTGAAAAAAAAACAGAAAGACGTTGGTGCATTTTTTTCCATTATCCAATCGAATGAATGGAGAGGGCGGGCCTTCCGTTATGGCCATGGTTTTCTTGATTAAACTGACAGCACAGCTGATTTGAGGGTTTCCTGGCAACATAAAAAAAAAAAAAAAACAGCGCACTGCGCTTTCTAAATTAAAAAAAATATTCAACCAAAAAAAGGCAGTGTTGTGTGCATCACGTTTTTAACCGGAGAAATGCATTGTCTGATTGGGGCCTTACAACACTGTAAGTTGACAAGTTGATTTATCCGTGTTTTAATATTTTTTTTAGATGGATGCCTAGGCTTTTTAGGTCGGGTAGGATCTGCAATCTCTGACCCATTGTTGGCTTCCATGACAGCAAAACGTTGGTTGGTTTTTTCCACTAAGTGGTAAGCGTGTATTATTGCACAGACTAAAACTAAAACAGACATTCCAACATGGAACACACATTTCCAGGTAGAATAACTGTAGCTTTGTGTTTCATTGAAACAAGTATGTGAACTCAGCATGTTTCCTATATCTGCAAACATGTTATGGTATTTTATGCTTTAGTACAATCAAAAACTTATATACAGCACCTTTAGATAAACTATAAAAATAGAACTGATAATTTTTTTTTTTTTTTGCATTGAACTGATAAAGTGTTGTTTTTTTAAATATATTTTAATAATTTGTTTTGGCTTTAGTACAGTGAAGAAAAAAATAAAAGTAGGCCTATTTAGTTTTGGAAACAGTTGTCCATAATAGTATTATTTTTTCATAAATAGCATAAATGAGTCTTTTGTAGTCTTTTATATGCAGTCCAGACTCGAAAAACAACATGTACCGAACATTCCCAAGGGACAGTCACTGCTAGGCTACAAAATGGGGGATCGATTTATGTGAGAGCAGCATGAGACACGTGTGTTTCACAGCTGCTCCTGTGTAATGTTTTCTCTGTGTGACTCATAGATCATGTCTGCTGTGCTTTCAGACCTTTGTAGAATAAAAATGTGAGAAATAGTTTCCAGTGGTTTGTTCAATAAAAAATGTCTGAAGCAGAGCTACACAATTAATTGTTAAAAGAACACAATCTTGATTCAAACCCCCAAGAGATCTTATTCCTAAATTAGATCGATTTGACTTTGTCCATTAAGCTTTTGACAAGCAAAAATTCAGATCTGCATTCATGCTCTGGTCCAGAGAGAGCAGTTATCATGTACAAATGAAACAGCTTCACAAACAGTAGGCTATTTTCATTCACACAGTATCATTATTTTTGTGTTCCAATAATTCAAATGATCACAAATGTACTAGGATAAACATTTAGTTTGGCTATAAAAACTAATGTCTATGGTAGCAATCAAAATAGATTAAATTACCTTTTGCTTCAAATTAAATTTGTATATTATTATTATTACATTTGTATTGTATATTATTGTATATATACATTTCAGTACACCAGTAGGCGATGACAAGTGACTGTTAAAATGTTTTATTTGTAATTGAATCATTCATTCAAGAGATTTGCTTAAAAAAATCAGTATTGAAACAAGCTAATTGATTCAATCATTCATCCATTTATTCAGATGACATCAATCAATCAATCAATCAATCAATCAATCAATCAATCAATCAATCAATCAATCAATCAATCAATCAATCAATCAATCAATCAATCAATCAATCAATCAATCAATCAATCAATCAATCAATCAATCAATCAATCAATCAATCAGTAAATCAATCAGTAAATCAATCAATCAGTAGATCAATCAATCAGTAGATCAATCAATCAATCAATCAATCAATCAATCAATCAATCAATCAATCAATCAATCAGTCGGTGACCGACTGAAAGATCAATCAATCGGTGACCGACCCAAAGATCAATCAATCAATCAATCAATCAATCAATCAATCAATCAATCAGTAAATCAATCAATCAATCAATCAATCAATCAATCAATCAGTCAATCAATCAATCAATCAATCAATCAATCCACCCACCCAAAGCAGTGTGCAGCTCTAGTCTGTAGCAACATCATAAATTACAAAGAAATTGTAATTTACTCTAATAAGGTTTATGCCTTAACAATATAGGCTACCATTTGGATAAGAACATTGGGAATCTTTTTCTTCGTCTACTTTGGAGATAAATGGATTGAATGGTGCTGCATTCATTTTGCTGCAACATTCACTGTCCTAGTCAGGAAAATACTTTAATTTGAATATTCCATCCATTTCTGCAGAGACCTTCCAGATATGTTGAGAGGAACATGGAGGGAGGCCATCCTACACTGTCTGGAGAGTCTCTACCCCCTCTACCCCCCACCAGTGTTCTCGTCATCAGACCCAGAACACAGCCAACCACAACACCAAGACATGGCAATGAAAAAGCTAGAGGCCACTACAGACGGGGAGCTTCCGACCGCCGCAACGAAGGAGCCTGTAAGGATTGCAGCGCCAACCATCGCACCAGAGCCGAGGCCCAGAAGTGAATCTGACCAGGTGTGTGAGCCAGAAACAGCCATAACAGTGGGTGATTTGGTGCAGTTGGACAAAGAGAACTGGCTGATTGATTGGGAATCTGAGATTGTGCAACCTACCCAACCCTGCCCTGAGCCTTCCATACATGCATCATGGCTGGTTCTGTCCAGTCCTGAATCGTCTGTGCCTTCATCGCAGCTGATTGTGTAGCAGCTCATCCCTGCTTCTTCGTGTGGACACTGAATTGTTGTCAAAATCCAGCCCAGCCTCCCTCTCCCACCTACAGAGCTCAGCCCCTCCATCAGCTTCACATCAGCTGATGGTTCCCTTCAGCCCTTTGTCTTCCCATCTGACGCCTTGCGACTTGGAGAAACCTCAGGTCTTAAGGTCACCAACCACACCTAAAATGAGAGGATCCTTCAGCTCCTCCTTCTAGCGCTGATCCCTTTGCTCCACCATGGCCTGTTGACCTGTCTGCTTCGCCTCTGCCTAACCAGAGACCTTCTGCATTATGGCTCCACCAGGTTCTCTCGTCCCTCCGGCTCCACCGCAGTCAGCCGTCACCCTGCCTGCACCACAGACTTATGAGCTATCCTCTGCGCTCCATCTCTCCGCCCCTTGGGCTCCAGCAGGATCTGCTCTCTCTCTTAGTCCTCGGTCGCACCAGCAGCGCCTCAGTCCTCGTGCACTCGGGTCCCACCTGGAATGCTCGTCGCCTCAGCTTCACCTAGATCACAAATGCCATCAGGGTCGATCAGTTCCATCTGCACTCTGGACTCCACTTCAAACAGCTCCATCTCTTTCTGTCATCCCCGGATGTTGCCTGCTAAGTCACCATCATGGCTCTTCCCTCCACTGACCATGGGCTTTCATCCTGGCTGTGCATTACACAAAAGCATTTGTTCAGACAGACTGAAATCTTTGCTGTCTAGTCCCCTTTTTTGTTCTTTTCAATAATCAGAGTGAGCTTTGGTATTGAATTTGAACACCCGGAGTTAAATAAGGATGTATTGTTTGAAAGACGCATTTGCCAGATTTTTTTTTTCAGCAATAACAATTAGCACAACATTTAGGAATGTGTTTAAAATGTATACTGTCCAACACAAGCTGTTCCTTTGGAAGTGTTGAATCATTGAAATGTTGAAAGTGTTTTATTCAGAATGCAGCTGTTGTTGCTTTTACCTCTGCTGAAATAATTACATTTACTGACCCAACACTCAATTATTTAAGCTGTCTTCTCTGATAATATAAATACTATATCAGTTTACATATACACACACGCTGATATACGTTTAGACAGGCATCTTCTAAATGATCTTCCCTTGTGGTTTTCAGAAAAGCTAGGGGCCCGCCATTTATGAAAGGTTTAAAAATCATGTCAGTTCAATGCAAGTGCAAACGATCATATCTGATAACAGAGCAAACTAAAAGAGGAACATGCGATTGTTACTGACTTTCAATGACTTTCACTGATTAAAGTTAGTCAGGTTATTTTAGTCAGGTTGATTCATTTTATTTTTAAATAATTTTATTTATAATGTCAACACCAGAAAAGCTGTTTTAACAGAAAAGCTGTTTTACTGAAAATCCTAAATCCCTTTTGCTTTGATTCAAGCTCCTGTGCACTATGTTAAAGTTAAAGTTTGGTCAGTAAAGATGGACCTCAAAATGACTTTTGTTCAGAGGAAAATTATAGCAATCCCTTTTGACAGAGAGTAGAAGCAGAAACTGGGTTATTCTATGATGTGCCTTACATAAAAACTCCAACACTTTGCAACTGCAGTTCAAACAGTGTGAGATCAATTCAAGAGCATGTGTGTGCATGTGAGACATCGTTTGTGTGAAGATTTGGCACACGTGCCCTCTGAGTAGCTGTATGTTCAACTGCACCCTATGTGATTCGCAGAAAAACCCCATGACACAAATAAACCACACGTGTTCTGCATAAAAAATGCCACCATTATTCACATCCAATCCCTTTGTCTCCACTACTTGCTGTATTTTCTATCGATTTCTTAAGCTAAAAACTCTCATAAGGGGCTATGGGAAATTGTTCCTATGATACAGTAAATGATCTTCAATATACCACTATTCCATATTCGTTAATAAAATGACAGCTATGACTAATAATCATGATCATGCATGGTTGAGGAAGAAAAGAAAAACAAAACTCATTCAGCTTTATCATGATTAGCACAAATTACCAGAAATGTTCTACTTAAATTTAGGATATTTTTCAGGACACGTGTCCATTTACAGCATCTGGACGCGAGGATACACAATACATAATTAGAACATACAGTGGTGTGAAAATGTGTTTGCCCCCTTGTTAAATATGACGGCTCAAAGATGGCTGTAAAAAATACATATTTGACTTAATTTAAAGGTTACATTTTTTTCATATATATATATATATATATATATATATATATATATATATATATATATATATATATATATATATATATATATATATATATATATATATATATATATATAGGTCCTTCTCCAAAAATTTGCATATTGTGATAAAGTTCATTATTTTCCATAATGTAATGATAAAAATTAAACTTTCATATATTTTAGATTCATTGCACACCAACTGAATTATTTCAGGTCTTTTATTGTTTTAATACTGATGATTTTGGCATACAGCTCATGAAAACCTCAAAATCTCAAAAAAATAGCATATTTCATCCGACCAAAAAAAGAAAAGTGTTTTTAATACAAAAAAAGTCAACCTTCAAATAATTATGTTCAGTTATTCACTCAATATTGGTCGTTCAGCTCATCCAGAGTGTTGGGTCTTGCGTCTCTCAACTTTCTCTTCACAATATCCCACAGATTCTCTATGAGGTTCAGGTCAGGAGAGTTGGCAGGTCAATTGAGCACAGTAATACCATGGTCAGTAAACCATTTACCAGTGGTTTTGGCACTGTGAGGAGGTGCCAGGTCGTGCTGAAAAACGAAATCTTCATCTCCATAAAGCTTTTCAGCAGATGGACGGATGAAGTGCTCCAAAATCTCCAGATAGCTAGCTGCATTGACCCTGCCCTTGATAAAACACAGTGGACCAACACCAGCAGCTGACATGGCACCCCAGACCATCACTGACTGTGGGTACTTGACACTGGACTTCAGGCATTTTGGCATTTCCTTCTCCCCAGTCTTCCTCCAGACTCTGGCACCTTGATTTCCGAATGACATGCAAAATTTGCTTTCATCCGAAAAAAGTACTTTGGACCACTGAGCAACAGTCCAGTGCTGCTTCTCTGTAGCCCAAAGTGGCTTGACCTGGGGAATGCGACACCTGTAGCCCATTTCCTGCACACGCCTGTGTACGGTGGCTCTGGATGTTTCTACTCCAGACTCAGTCCACTGCTTCCGCAGGACCCCCAAGGTCTGGAATCGGTCCTTCTCCACAATCTTCCTCAGGGTCCGGTCACCTCTTCTTGTTGTGCAGCGTTTGCCACACTTTTCACATTTCTGTATCTCAGAATATTCATCAAATTGAGCTGCAAAATGGAGTGCAGTTCCCACAGTAATCAGCAAAGCAGAAATGTGCCTTACAGGTTTTTTCCTTTCTGAATATCATGGCAACATGAGCAGATTTCTGACTTAAAATTTTTGATCAAAAAGTACCAAGCTTTACAATGTATAATGAAATATAGTTAAGAAAAGTTGCAACATTGTTTATTAGTAAAGACTGGATCAAATCTGGGGAAAACAGCATTTTTTTACAAGAAAAGGTTTTATATAGAACCATACGGCTTCTGTCAGGTGCTTCATTTATACAACTTAGGGGTTGGAGTAAAATTTTATTGGGGCACAGCGGAATTAAACAAAAAACAGTAATAAAAAGCTGTGATGTTACAGAGGAAGTGAGATGTAAATGGGTTTTGGGGATAAAAAGTGTGTTCATAATAAGACTTTGATTCTTGCTGACGCCATTAGCTCTGGTATATCAGAGGCTTTCAAAGAAAAGAATGGGATCAATGAATGTCTCAATCAGGGCTTTGAAATTTCCATACAAGCTTTGAATGTTGGACAGGGATGCATGAATCAACCGAAAATGGATATGCAGGTGGGCACAAGCAGACAACAAGGCATTCAATATGATGTCGGTCAATGGACCTCTGCTATTATTTGTTTTTTTAAATATATATAATTATGATGAAAGAGCATTCAAAGACTTTAAGTTTGACTGCAAACGAACAGTATATGGAAAATGAGCCAATTGTGTGTTTTTATTTCTTTGTCAAAATTACAAACATGACTTGAGGAATCAAATTGAAATCAATTTGATCTTTGAACAATTAAAACATCCTGAACATTTCATAGCTTAAAATGTTCTCCTCATTATAAACAAAGCATTTATTATTAAATCAAGCTCCTAAAACAGTTCGTTTTGACATTGCAGGATCTGTGATGTCACACTGCCAAATAAATTAGCATTGAGTAGCTTAAAGGGTTAGTTCACCCAAAAATATTTGCTTTCTGCTCCTGCTCAGAGTGCACACACAGAAAGCCACCTGGGGAACCATGTCTCTTTTGTCTCTTAATGCGCTTTTATTAACACTGTTTCACCACTAGTTCGCACTTATATCAAATTAAATAGAGTAAAGATTATGCGTATTTGGCGTTCTTTCTGGGAGAGGCTTCCGGGCTCGGAATTTGTTTTCATAGAAGTGAAATGTAAAAATTTCCTTTGACCTATAAGTGATCTCAAAACATGCTGCCAGTAGAAATGTGAACTTTTTTTATTAGGGGCTCATACATAGAATTTTACCTGCATATTGATTTACTGGTTTAAAATGTTTGTTTGTTTGGTGTAAATTTTAGTTTTTTTGTTCTGTAAGTTTCACTGAATAATTCTTGCAACCACAGCTGCCAATTTTTTTTCTGTAAAAAAATTGAAATAAAATGTATTAACTGAAATAAAATAAAATATAAAAAAGTATATACTCATTTTATTTCAGTTAGTTGCCAGGGATTATGTACAGGTTATTACTATTTACAGTTAACTCAAGGTTCTAGAATAATTAAAACTAAAACTGAAATAACAATTACAAAAAAGTTATGTAGACATATAAAAAGCTAAAAACTAATAAAAATTACAAAAACACAAAACAATAACTAAAACCTTACAATTAAAAGATATAAAAAAATACAAACTAATTCAAACTTTGATACTAAAATAATATTGGGAATGAATGTGTAGCCTGACTGATGAAAGCTTCTATAAAAGCAGTGAGGTAAATTACACAGGTTAGATCATAAACCATAAATGATCTAGCAAAACATCCTCGATATTTGTTTATCCTTATAATATAACAACATGAGAGTTATAGAAAAAAGAAATCCATTAAAATTGTATTAACTTTAATAATGATTTTGTTTATTTGTTTAAACTCAGTTTCCACAAAAGAAGCTGTCTGTGTCCACCGCAAGGTAATCCCACTCCACCCCCACATTTCCTCTCTTGAGCCCAATATTATGTGCGTGAGAAGAGCCTGATTAAGGCATTTTGATCTAATTGTCTGGAGACGGCTTTGTCATCTGTCCCCTATTGAACACGTGTGTAAAGCACGAGCACTCAAGATAGGTGGTGATTTTTTCTTTCTATATTTCACACTCAAGCCAATGGACAGAACACAAATGTAACCAGAGTGACCTTTTCTATTTTATACCACACTGTGCTTGAGCATTTGGAAGAAAGTAGGGCACTGAAGAACCTCTTAGAAGATAGTATTTGGGGATAAAGAAGTGCACTCTAAATTCATGTTATCTTCCCTTCATGTAACCACCCATGCATATATTCAAATCCAAATAATCAAAGCCTGCTGGTTGAAAATATCTTTCACAGTACTAATAGACAACTGAATGCACTGACCATGGTCACGTGCATGACCACCACGCTGGATGTACTTCCTCCTATTAGAAAGAACCTCTGAAAGGTTTGAGTCATCGCAGGCTTTCTGGGTGGCTGTATTATCATCCACGTGAGCCTTTTGTCCTTGTTTGATCTAAGTGTTAACAAGAAAGTAAGAATAAGTTCCTTTTCATATATATATATATACATTTTTTAAATCCGTGACAAGGTTTTAAGATCTGATAGATGAAAGGAGTGTGGCTCATAAACAAAAAAAAAAAAAAATGGTCAAGAGCAGTAAACATTTTCACAGAAACATGAACAGTAATAGGGATATACTTATACAATACTTCCACGTGCCATTACATTTTGCTGCAAACACAATATAATAGTTGGTGATTGCAGTTTAATGTGACAGTCGAAGATTCTCTTGTGAAGACTGAGGTAATTGCAGGGAGATTAGTGATAGTCTTGCTATTTTCTATAGTCTCTTAGCGTTCCTATTTTTTCAAACACCTGCCTCTTTTACTTTCTTTCAGCATTCTCCAAGAGTAACAATATTTTATATTGCACTCTTCTTCTTAATAATGGCATTATTTACACACTCCTCACCTGTGCAGAATGCAGCTCAAATTTCACACTTTTATTCACTGAAGTTTGATAAATGTACTAATCACGTTAAAATACATTTTATGACATTTTTGTACAACAAACTGGAACACAATATAATGAATTTCAGACCACCAAACAAAACATCTAGGTGGGTAGCCTGTTTTTTTATTGTATGGTGACGCATTGCTGCCACATAGGCCTACATATAATTATTTTACTCAATTATGTCGTAATAATGAGATGTTATATCGTTTTTTACATCTTTTCTCATAATAACGAGATAAGTCTTTTTAATGAGTTCTTTTCTCATATAATGAAATGTTATGTCGTTAAAACATCATACTGTATATTTTCTCCTAATAGAGCTATGTACACTCACCTAAAGGATTATTAGGAACATCTGTTCAATTTCTCATGAATGCAATTATCTAATCAACCAATCATATGGCAGTTGCTTTAATGCATTTAGGGATGTGGTCCTGGTCAAGACAATCTCCTGAACTCCAAACTGAATGTCAGAATGGGAAAGAAAGTAACAAGGAATGTTACTGTGAAGGAAAACAGTAACATGATTGTGATTTAAGCAATTTTGAGCATGGCATGGTTGTGGGTGCCAGACGGGTCAGTCTGAGTATTTCCCAGTCTGCTAAATTACTGGGATTTTCACACACAACCATTTCTAGGGTATACAAAGAATGGAGTGAAAAGGGCAAAGATGCCTTGTTGATGCTAGAGGTCAGAGGAGAATGGGCCGACTGATTCAAGCTGATAGAAGAGCAACATTGACTGAAAAAACCACTCGTTACAACCGAGGTATGCAGCAAAGCATTTGTGAAGCCACAACACGCACAACCTTGAGGCGGATGGGCTACAACAGCAGAAGACCCCACTGGGTACCACCCATCTCCACTACAAATAGGAAAGAGAGGCTGCAATTTGCAGAAGCTCACCAAAATTGGACAGTTGAAGACTGGAAAATTGTTGCCTGGTCTGATGAGTCTCAATTTCTGTTGAGACATTCAGATGGTAGAGTCAGAATTTGGCGTAAACAGAATGGGAACATGGATCCATCATGCTTTGTTACCACTGTGCAGGCTGGTGGTGGTGGTGTAATGGTGTGGGGGATGTTTTTTTGGCACACTTTAGGCCCCTTAGTGCCAAATGGGCATCGTTTAAATGCCAAGGCCTACCTGAGCATTGTTTCTGACCATGTCCATCCTTCCATCACATTCCCATGTCCATCTTTGGGATGTGGTGGAACGGCCGCTTCGTGCCCTGGATGTGCATCCCACAAATCTCCATCAACTGCAAGATGCTATCCTATCAATATGGGCCAACATTTCTAAAGAATGCTTTCAGCGCCTTGTTGAATCAATGCAACGTAGAATAAAGGCAGTTCAGAAGGTGAAAGGGGGTCAAACGTCAGTATGGTGTTCCTAATAATCCTTTAGGTTAGTGTATATAGTGATGTGTTTTTCTCAAACCCCAAAATTCGCATTTTTAAATTGGCATAGCCTAGTAAATAATCTGTTAGAAATTTAGATCTGAAACTTCCCAGACACACTCTGGGGACACCTGGTTTTTATTACATCTTGTAAAAAGGGGCATAATAAATGCCCTAAACAATACGATGATAACGGTATATTGTTTTCAAAATATTGCACTTTGAAACTGCGTTTTCAGATTCCCAAAATGCCATTGTTGTGTAAATGAATGGCCTTAATCATGTCGTGATTACGAGCTCATTGCATTACAATTTTGACTTTAGAGGTTGTTCGTGTCCAATTTCTTACCCATGAACTAGTATTTACGAACATTAAGACAGGATGTGAATTACAGCATAAGCGGTAAAGGAGAACAAGGCTGATCATAGCTGGCTGTTTCAGAGAAGAAAATCAATCAATCATCCAATGGAATGCTGATTGCATTCAAGCAGGGTTATGCTGTATCACAAGCATAGCAATTTGATGGTAATCGGCCGCTGTAGACTGTGAGCATGAGAATATTCTAATTCTAATGTGCTAAATAACAAAAAAAAATACTGATTTGTCTTTAGGTATGCATTCAGAAAGTAAAAAAATTAAAAATAAACATGCCTAATCACAAATTTTAATTGGTCATTAACTCCCTAATAGAAATGTGCACAGATTGAGGAATATGCAATCGCATGTGTGCTGAATTACAAAGCCAGACATTATCTCCTAACAAGTTTTAATGAATGCTTTTTATCCTTTTTTTTTTTTTTTTTTACATCATTTTGAAAGCTCGTTTTCTCAATACATTCCAAGAGTGTGATTTGAATCAAAAGTGCACTAAACATTGAGCGCCTTTGATGAATTGTGAAGATGACATAATGACATTGTTCTTCATCTCAGCCATAAGCACACTTCACAATACCTGGAGGTCATAATATAGCATCACAAGCATGTCTGCCAGTGTATTACATAATGACAGCACTTAAAAACATAACAAAAACATAAGAAAAATGTGTTGAAGTGATTGAATATTCTTGTCATTAGGGGTTTTTGATCATGTGCATCTTGTTGTATAAGGCAATCAATGTGTATGCACATCTGTGCATATGTGAACAAATATTTGAGGTTTTCCTGCATCAACACAATACAATTATTTTAAAATTTTAGGCCATATTTGATTACTCTGTCAGTAAAACTATTAACTATGCTTTATAGGCTTTAACTAATATAATACTATAATTTTGCAACAGCCTCAATGCATCATTGTTAATTTAAAAGAGGTGATGAGAATAAATATCTATATGCACCAGATTTAAAGTCTTTGACAGATAACTTGTCGATAAAATTACTACTAAAAAATGAATAATTTGAGAAAAAAAAAAAAAAAAAAAAAAACTATACCCCTAGCCTTTGCTACTTATGTGGAGGACTTGCCTGGGTTTGATTTCCAAATCGTGTGGTATACTGCTGAGTCTGACATCTAGTGGTATACTGCTCGAAATTAATATCGTTAATTTGTCATTTAAGAAACATTTAAACATTTTTTTTTATAATAAATACAAATATATACAAAAAATATCGTTTTAGATTCACTGATAAACCATTGGCAGAAGCTTAACAAATTGGCTATTCAGCGCCACTCGTTCACGTGACCAGACGCCATTGACCCCTTTTTTGGCGCCATATTTGTTTTAAAAGCAGAGGGAATTAAATAATAAATAAAACAGTTTAGATTTAATGTACTTCGCACAATCCTATATTATAACTTCAGAAATGTTTGGAATATAGCGCACTAGAGTTATTGGACCACATTTATTATGCGTTCTTTGTTGTTGTTTTTGTTGTCAAATGGAAGTTGACAGCCACAATCCTCATATTGACACTGCATATTTCATGACAAATCCTCCGTTTGTGCTCCACGGAAGAAATTCATGCGGGGTTAGAACGATATAATGGTGAGTAAATTATTATTATTATTATTATTATTATTATTATTATTATTATTATTATTATTATTATTATTATTATTATTATATGATTCGAAAAAAAGTTATCATACTGTTTGGCTGGGAGAGATGACGAGTATGACATCTTGTGGTTTCTTGTCATATTGCTCTTCACAAAGCCATGTGTTCAATGAGAACCAGAACATTATAAATCAACACAATAAATTGCTCTCTCATTCATTCAGTATGCGCATATGCTGTATGGCCTACTATATTTGATACATAGCAATACTGTTTACAATATATACTTATAGTATGCAGTACTACAACCATTACTTACCATCTTTTTACAGTGTGCTCAAGAAAGCATTGAGCTCTAGGGGGCAACAAAGAGCCATGATAAAGGACTTGAGCTTTCTAACTTTCAGGAATGAAACCATTCGCAAGGAAGTACAAGAATAAAGGTGAGTGGCCATTTATATGTCTTTCTCCAGAGAAGACCTTCAGCAGGCTGAATAAAGTGCAGTGTTGTCAAGAAATTGACCTTGCACCACAAAACCACAAAAGGCATAGTTATGTTTGCTGAACTGGTACATTGGAGAGAATTATTGCAGAACAAGGGTTTTTGTACTCTGTTAGGCGAGGATAAAGTTCTGTCCTACAGATCATCCAGGTACTTTACCTGAATGGTTGATGAGCAAACAGTACAGTTCCTCTGATGGCTGTGAGATCACAATGGCAGAGGTAAAACACTAGAAGTTAGTCTGATCCCTGATGGCTTATGTCTGGCACTTGCATGCCAAAATTCTGTCCAATGCAGATGCTTTACAAGGACATTGATGAGGTGCAAAGACACTGCAGGCATGATTCTGCGTTTCTGTAAACTGCACTCACATATGTCTTTATAATCTTCAGCATCGGAGATAATAAGGAGGCAGGAATGGTGTTAATTACCCTCCCAGCAAGATACAGAACAGCATGCCATTATCTTCACTGGGAGTCAGAGTTACTCAGGAAAATTTGCTGCACACATTAAGAACATTGCCAGTAAGTGTGTGGCATGTATATGGTACATTAGTGCAGAGGTTGCTGATATGGAGAGTATGTATTTTTTTTTTAATGTTACATTGTATTTCACTAAAGATCAAAATAATAAATTTTGCCAGGTTTCATTTTAAGATTTATTTTAGCATTGTTTGATATTGGATATTTAATATTTTTGTTCAGACAGTTTTATTACCTTTGCTGTCATCTAACGCTCAAAGCTTATCTTTAAAGTAGGCCTAATTGAATACAAATTTAATTAAATTTTTAGAAAATCTCAAAATGATTAATTTGAGTAATAATTTTTATTAATTTGTTTTACATAAATATATATCAACTTTTTTTTATAGTTCCACTGTAGTAACTGTAGTACTTAAACTGAAACATAAGGCAACATTTTCTGATTTTAGTTTTAGTAAAAACTGAAACTGACTGGCCATTCATTCTGACGGATATTTAATATCATTGCATTGCTAATAAACTAGTGTATTGAAATATGTAAATAAACTCAGCTGACAGGTTTTTGTTCATTTTCAGTTTTTTTGTTTTCTTTTTTTACTCATATAATTTAATGAGATGAAAAGTTCATGTAATTTAATATGATTAAAATCCCAATAGGGCCACAGATTATTACTCCTTGAAGGACAATTTGTTTTAAAATGTTTATACTCGCTGCTTGCAGTGCAGACTGTCAACCAATGGACAGAAACATCCTTTTTGTGAGTGCCAATTTACAGGGCACTGATTCAGGGGGCAAGAGAACAAACTACTGTTTCACTACCGTGGAAAAGGAAATGGGTGTTAACTTGGCAGCTGGTCTTGATCTTAAGACACTGATTCCTCTGTTTGCTTTCAGTTCATCTTATTTAGAGGACTGATATTCTCCAATTAAGACAATTATATAATTATTTCTGTTATACAATCTTTCTTTTTTAATCATTCAAACACATTTCTATAGTAAAAAAGTTTAGTATTTTTAGAATTTGAAATGCTTTTCTAATTTGATTAATAGTTGGCAAATCATCTTTTCAATTTTTCTCTTCGATGTTTTATGCAAAGCACAATTCCTCCCCACATTACTGCTGTTTGTGTTGCTCCGCTAATTGCAGACTGGTTGTTGATTTCAACATGTTCTTTCACACAGATCACAATAAGTTGCTTTTGGCAACACTCAGTAATGCCTGATTGGCCAGGATTCTGCTTCGCGATACATCTGGGCCAATGAAAGAGCAGCACTCAGATACAGCAGGTGCTGTCTGCACCTGTGTAGCATCAAAATGGCATTACCCAGCAAGGGGGAAAAAAGCCACTCAAACTCTTGTCAGTCCAGCAGAAAGGGTAAAAATAACAGGAGAAGTGCTGCTTCAAATGTTTCACCTAATAAATCATTTTTGTACGACACAGCACTTTAGGTGCAAACTGACAATATGAAACCAGTGGATTAAACATGCTATTCTGTCAAACGGGAAGCTAGCAGTAGCCACTAATCTTTTGCTAATAAATCGCAGCTGGGAAGACTCTCAGGAAGGTAAAGCAGCAGAAAAAGTGCCTTCATTAAAATCCAAAAGACTGTGCCCCCTGAAGATGCTCCGTGCAAACCTTTGATGTCTTCTGGCTTTTACGGTGAGATGTCTAGTGCTCTGAGTATCCTCACAGATATTTTTAGCAGTTTAATTCCACCAGATGTCTTCTCTGCCTACCTTTGAAGCTGATGGGAATTAAAGTGAAAGCACAGACAAGTGACAGTCTTTTCCCCCTTCCCCATATGAAGCCCTCAGTACAGCTGCAAAGCCACATTTTTTTTTCTAAAGCTCTCTTGTACTGTTGTTTTCGTCAGATAAAATTGATAATCAAGATAAAAGTGTCTGAACGACAACAACAGGGAGAAAGAGAGATGCAGGCAGGCGGACGAAGTGAGTGAGTGAGTAGAAAAAAGCAAATAGTCTCAAATGGGGAGGTTTGCCACAGATAAGCGTGAAGCTCTATGTAGCTTCTCCCAAAGTCACATAGCAGAGTGGAAGAGAGGCCAGATAACAGCAGTGTCACTGCAGCATGCTGTGACCATGGAATACTGATGAGCAAACCTGGAAGAGACTGTGCTGTCTGTGTTTGTGTGTGCATTTTCATGTAATGCACACACAAACACAGACAGCACAGTATTCCTATATATGTGTATATATCTGCATTTGTGTAAGATCCCAGATATACTACTATGCAAATGCAGATGCACAATTCTGGATATATTGAGAATAACAGTAAAAAAAAAAAAAAACTGAATTCTCCCATGATTCTGAATTCTGTTTATATTGTATTAGGAGGTATTTTTCCCTGCATACCTTCATAACTCATATTTGATATCAAAGGGCTTTGAACAGTCTGCATTGTCATGATGTTATTTATCACATAAGGATATTTACAACTCTGGTGATTGGTCTCAAAATTTGTTCCAAAGATCAAATATTGCTATTAAGATAAATGGGAATGCTAACTGATATCTCTTTTCCAGGGATTGTAGACCTTCTTGCTGTGGGCACATCGAATTCCTTACTGCCTAGCATTAAATCTGCATTGCTGCATGCTGTCTGTCTGTTTTTAGTGTGAACCTTTTTAAACCCGACTGACATTAGTGTACACTAGGGAGTTATGTGTTATGAGTTATAAGTTATGTGAACATTGATGTGTGGATACCTGCTTGAGTTCACGTGGGTGTGGGTTCGCCCGTCTGTGTATGAAAGACAGCGAGAGTCTGACCTTTTTTGAATGTCATGCTTTATGTGTTTTCTCTGGATGGTGGAATGTTGATGTTTCTTCGCTTGTCTCCTTTTTGGGCACGGGCTGTCATTCACTTGTAGACCTCTTTACCCATGGTGCTATGAGTCTTAATTAGTCTCATCTATCTGGAACATCCATACATATTAAATGCAAATTGCATTCTTTGTGAGGCAAAAACTAACAATGAAAAAGATTCAGTAACAATTGGGCCATATGAAATATCACAATTCTGATGTGTTTCAGCCTTAGTTTTGAAATATGTTAATAGTGTTTAGACATCTGTAACAGGATTTTATCTCCCAGATAATTATGCACTTTGAACAAAACTAAAAAACTGAAAAAAACTGAAAACATTTCATGTATACAAACGTTTTTGTGTAGTTACATAAGCTGTGCTTTAAATATGTTTGCGAGGAAGCATCAAAAATAATTATCTTTTAAAGAGGTAATTTGGTTTTTCATTAAATATTTAACATTTATATTTTCTTCCTCACATTCAGCACATTTCTATGAATTATTTTGTGAACTTAGCTGTCACAATGTGAACTAGAGAAAGCATGAAATGGGAAGGGGCATTTTAAATTTAAGGGTCAGAGAGAGGGTGGAAATTGGTAATGACTAATGAGACACTAAAATATTACTATTTTTGGCTTAAAGCTTCAGCAACATTTATAAGTGGACCTTGGGGGAGAAATTAAATAATACAAATATTTGATCTGCCCTCTTTAAATACAGTGGACTCTGAAAATTTGGAAGTGGAAGTTTGAAAATATGCCTCTGTCCTTTTCTGCAAGATACAATGTTGTTAAATTCATATAATTTTCACATGTTCTACTTTCTCCATACTGAATGCGTATAAATAGTACGAGTTTGCAATCTCGTGCAATGTATATGCCAAAATGAGTTTTGGCGTGCATATGGTATGCGGTTTTTCGCGTGCATATGATAAGCACTTTATGGCGTATTATACATACGAACCCCCCACTCCACCACCCTAAACCTACCCAAGAGCGTGTCATAATGCACGCTATAAAGTGCAAATGCACGCAAAAAACTGCGTAGCATTTACACGCCAAAACTCATTTTGGCGTATGCATTCCACGAGATTTCACACTCGTACACTCGTATGCGCATGACCATGAGATCGTGTTGGAATTTGTGGCCTCAAGGTCATTAAAGGGTTACTTCAGCAATTAGCATATGGCTTTGTATTAGTAGAAACCCTGGAGTATAATCAAATGATTGTGCTTCCCCCCCTCATATCCCCCTGAGTTGAGAGATTTATGCATTTTATTTCTGGAAAAATTCCTCCCATGATGCAAATTGACGATATTTGCGTCATATTTGGAATGTTTGGCCAGAGGCTAAAGACAACAGCCAGCAGAGGGAGCTATTTCCACATGTTGTCAACCTGCACATGGTGGATGGAGATCACACTCACAGAACTCAGCTCAGCAGGCATTCATTTAAACGGATGCTAAGCAATGTAAGTGTTTTAACTTCTCAAATTAATTTCTATAAAAAAGTAAAGATTCCAAAGGCATGAACAGAAAACACGCCAGACTGAACACGCGTTGTGAATGTATGCCAGGAGTGTGGTCGCGATTACCTCAGCTCTCATCACGAAAGGCTCATCGGCTGAATTATGACGCGAAATGTAATCTGACTCCTAATCTGAGTTAGTGCTGTGAGACTCAAGCGGCAACTCGATCGTTATATTGAACAGACACGTTCAGTATTTAATTGTAGTGTCTTTAATCCAGTAGGTGGCTTTAGGAATGGCCTCACTGGGCAGCGAAGCATTCTGGGAATTGTAGTCTTTCATCCCCATGAGACAAAAATACATTTTCTGTCTTTTCTCAGTTTAGAAGGCAACAAATTCAAAAATATTTTCACAATTCTACTACATTAATGACCCAGTTTAAATACAGATTCATCTTTCTAGCGATGAAGTACCCCTTTAAGTCCTGATTAAATCTAATCACTCAGAGTCAATAAATGAGGCTTCATTAGTACATGACTGGCAAAAAATAAGTGGGCAGTAGAGAGCTCAAAGGAGAATATAGGTGTCAGTAGACATGGGTCTTAATGAATCCAGAACCATAGCAGGCAACCAGGAGGAAGAGTAAATGTATGGTAACGCAACCCGATCACACATAAATGCGTATAAATAGTACGAGTGTGCAATGTCGTGGAATGTATACGCCAAAACTCATTTTGGCGTGGATATGATACGCTGTTTTTCACGTGCATATGAGACGCACTTTATGGCGTATATATGACGCGTGCTTGGGTAGGTTTAGGTTAGTGGGGCGTATATATGACACGCGCTTGGGTAGGTTTAGGGTGGTGGGGTGGGGGGTTCGTATGTATAATACGCCATAAAATGCGTCTCATATGCACGCGAAAAACCGCGTGCCATAGACACGCCAAAATTAGTTTTGGCGTATACATTCCACGACATTGCACACTCGTACTATTTATACGCATTTTACGAAAGTCTGGTAGTATTAGCAGAAGAGGTGTAGTATAGCATGTAGGAGAGCTTAGTTATTTTTATGAAACTGAGGGCACCTTGGACCTAAACTGGAGGATGTGATACTTATGACACGTTTATTATCTTTTATTTACTTCCTCTTTGCCATTTTTAATGTCTTGAGAAGCACAGATCAGATCTAATGCAACAGAAGTATTCTGTTCCTGGTCTCAGTAAGACATATTTCTGCTGTGATGTGGAACAAACCCTTCCTAGAGTCCTAAAGTCCGGATTAGACTTGCAAATTCCCACTGTTTACTCCTGACTGGCATCTTACTGTAAAAGTTATTAATATTAATGTACCAATTTGCATTCTCCTTGAATACATTTTTGCTCTGTGTTTGCATGCTTTTATGTTGCTGTTTTGGTTGATTATTGATGAATTAAAAGTCGCAATGATACCTAGCTCTATGGGACTGCATTTAGGTGATGACATTGTCATAAAATTTGATCCGTTTCACATTAATATCACTTTATCTTTATGCTGTCAAACAACTGTGACATAATTTAAAGTCTGTTGAAATCCATAACATCTGTTAGGGTATATGTAGCCGATGGTTCAATTGGTGTTTTGCTTTAAAGGGTTACTTCAGCAATTACCATATGGCTTTGTATCCAACCCTGGAGTATATTCAACCCCCCCGGTGCCGATCATCTGCTTTTCTCTGCATTAAGAACGCCCACTTTAAATGTATGACCAATCACACAATAGTTCTCAGACACCCGCAAACTAAGTTGAAAACAAGTTGCGAGAACTCCCAAACCAGGGCTGCAAGAAAACAAAATTACGTCATTTTGTTCTTGGGAGCGAGAACTTTTTTCTTTATTCTTGCGGAGTATGTTGCAGCCTTTACTCATTATATTGAACAGACACGTTCAGTATTTAATTTAAGTGTCTGTTCTCTAACTCAGTCACAGTAATCCAGTAGCGGTGGCTTTGAGAATTGCCTCACAAGGGCAGCGAAGCATTCTGGGAATTGTAGTCTTTCATCCCCATGAGACAAAAATACATTTTCTGTCTTTTCTCAGCTAGAAGGCACCAAATTCAAAAATAATTTCATATTTCTACTACATTAATGACCCAGTTTAAATACAGATTCATCTTCCCAGCGCTGACGTACCCCTTAAAGGGGGGGTGAAACACTCAGTCAGTGTCATGTCAATCTTGAGTACCTATAGAGTAGCATTGCATCCTGCATATCTCAGAAAAGTCTTTATTTTTTTTATAATTATATAAGAAAGATGCGCTGTTCCGAGTCTTTCCGAAAAAAGCCGAGCGGGTGGGGGCGTGTCATGTGACCGGAGCTAAATAATGACGTGTGCAGCAGCGCGCTGCAGTGAGGAAAGTGAGTCGCTCTGTGAGGAAAGTGATTCGCTCTGTGAGGAAAGTGATTCGCTCAGTGAGGAAAGTGATTCGCCCGCCGCGTGAGGAAAGTGATTCGCTCTGTGAGGAAAGTGATTCGCTCTGTGAGGAAAGTGATTCGCTCAGTGAGGAAAGTGATTCGCCCGCCGCGTGAGGAAAGTGAGTCGCTCTGTGAGGAAAGTGATTCGCTCTGTGAGGAAAGTGATTCGCTCAGTGAGGAAAGTGATTCGCCCGCCGCGTGAGGAAAGTGAGTCGCTCTGTGAGGAAAGTGAGTCGCTCTGTGAGGAAAGTGAGTCGCTCTGTGAGGAAAGTGATTCGCTCTGTGAGGAAAGTGATTCGCTCAGTGAGGAAAGTGATTCGCCCGCCGCGTGAGGAAAGTGAGTCGCTCTGTGAGGAAAGTGAGTCGCTCTGTGAGGAAAGTGATTCGCCCGTCGCGTGAGGAAAGTGCTAATACAGATCGACCGCCGGCCTATCAGTGGGTAAGTCAGTAGCTACTGGTTATATCACCTGTTTAGCATCCTACAAACCAGCGCTTTGATGGGCGTAGCCTGTTGCTTTCGCTCTCTCCCTCGCTCTCTCTCACGCGCTTCCGGTAGAATTGTCCGTAAGGCCCATACAAGGAAATTCCGCCCCCGTTAACGTCAAAGGGGACGCATGATCTCAAAAAACTTGCCGAAACTTATGACTAACCGGAAGTAGTATTTTTGACAAAGAAATACTCCCATCAAACGTCCACCTTAACTTTTGAAACTTTGTCTATGTTTAGTATGGGATTCCAAGTCTTTAACAGTGTAAAAAGATCAGTATGCATGAAACAGCATTTCACCCCCCCTTTAAAGAAGCAAGTGATGGTGGGATGTGAAATTACTGTAGCTGTGACGATCTTTATTGTAACAGACAGTGGATTCGGTCCACCGTTTGCATGTCATTCTGATTAACTGGTATAACTTGCAGCTCACTGTGTACATTTGCATGCCACCTGTTTTCTGCGGTAAACAATTTGAAGCTTTTTTTCCCCCTTTTTGTTGAAAGAGATAATCATCAGTAATTCAACAAGTTGTTAATGTACCATTTAATATATGCATACTCAGTATCTGTCTTAACCTTATCTGTTTTGGATCGTAAGGCTAAAGATAACATTATTGTGCACACCTCCTCAACATCAAAAAAATGGGTTAACAGTCAGTCTAAGGTTATGTTTACACGAGACAGTTTTCTACTGAAAACGGAAGACTTTTTATGCATTTTATCTGTTCAATTACATGACAGCTTTGAAACCAGTTTTCAAAAGTATGCATTTTCAGGTCCCCAAAGTGCAAGGTTCTGAGGACGATACCTTTACTATCTCCATGTAAACAACAAAAACATGAATTTGTGAAACAGTGACATACACACACATATTACATGTTCACGCATGCGTATTACATGTTCACTGGGTTTTTGACATCACCAACTACTAGCCTAACATGCATAATACAGCTTTTTTAGTCAGTTTAGGTTTTCATGTGAACAGGGATCGTTTCGACAAAGTTGTTGTCTATTTTAAGTGCATTGTTGTCAAGTAAACATACACTTTGTGAAAACTACTTTTTTTTAACTTTAATTACTAATCTTTATTGTGTTTTTTTTGTTAATCCTTTTGATTATCAATATTTTTTTTTATTTATGTCTATGGTATCTGCCTCTAACTGTCTGATTTCCTCAACATCCGGAGCACAGTTCATATTTAACATCATGCTTCTGTGTGCCCTGCCGTTTCCCCCCCCACTCATTCAATTATGTAATGCTATTACATTTCATTGGAGGCCCAATCGAATCGGAAGATCAACATTCAATTTCCTCTGTGGTGGCAATCGTGGAAATATATGGCCGGGATAATTGAATTTCTTTGCCCATGTTTGTGAATTTTGTTGTTGACCTGTAGCAGAGCCTCAGGTGCACTGCTGAGCTATATGAGCACAGATCCAAAATGGCTGTAAAGGGAAGAAAGATATCTTTAGGTGAAGTATACAATTTGTTTGACTTTCAGAGTTGGTGGATTAGCAGGTTAAGCAGCTTGCTCCTATACAAAAACAGAACTTTGAGTCAGGGTGGTGAGATAGATTGGCAATTTGGCATTCACTTTTCTGAAAATGTTGAGATTTAATAATTTAGTTGCATTTTAATGAAAGCCTAAAATAGCCTTTTTGTTCAAGCCAGAAACTATGAAGACGCCACATCTTAAGAGCAACCACAGACAACCAAATGTTTCACTTCTATAAATGTCAAAACCAGTGTTGTGCAAGTTACTTCCAAACTGTAATATATTATAGATTACTTATTACTGCTATTTAAAAGTAATTCATTA
The DNA here is from genome assembly GCF_024679245.1 of Pseudorasbora parva. Taxonomy (NCBI): domain Eukaryota; kingdom Metazoa; phylum Chordata; class Actinopteri; order Cypriniformes; family Gobionidae; genus Pseudorasbora; species Pseudorasbora parva. The sequence continues at coordinate 37,721,749 of NC_090183.1, read as the reverse complement.
CATTACAATATTACTGTCTCAGAATTGTAATGCGTTACATTACTCCTGTATTACTTTTGAGTTACTTTCACCAAAATAACTTCAGAAATAGCTCTTAACATTCTCAAATATAGGCAGAGAGCATTTTACATCCAGTAGAAGGCGATATGATGAAGAATAATGACATGGGCCATCCAGGCTAACAATAGAGAATTGGCAAAAAAGTGAATGCTCAAGACAATGATTATTTATTATTTTAAAGGTAAAGTAATTATCTGGCAATATCTGGGAATAGCTTCTGTTCATAGACACAACAGAACTGTGTAAACTCTAAGTTATGACAATATGCGCATTTGTTCTTTTCTTATTGTTGCGACATTTGCGAGATAGTTATTTCGGTTTTAGAAAAAGGTTGTATTTGACTGCATTTGCATTTGAATAGCCTATACGTTCTTGTCCTTATTTCTGATAAACTAAGCAATGCGCATCCATCTCGCGAATGTACAGTAGGGATGAGACGGTGGGAAAATTTTCCCACCGGTTAATCAGTGTGATGACATCACCGGTATCTGGGCTTTTAAATCACTAGTCTATTTAACCGAAAGGAACATCCGCAGGGCCGCTTGGGCATTAATAACGGGAGCGGATGCAAAGCGAGTGCTTTCAAAGAATTCCTATAAAAGTTAAAGGGGGGGTGAAACACTCAGTTTCAGTCAATCTCATGTCAATCTTGAGTACCTATAGAGTAGTATTGCATCCTTCATATCTCCGAAAAGTCTTTCGTTTTATTATATTTATAAAAGAAATATGGGCTGTACCGAGTCTTTCCGGAAAAAACCGAGCGCCTGGAGGCGTATCGTGTGGGCGGAGCTAAAGAATGACGAATGTGCACAAAGCGGTGATGTCCTCAAGCGTGGAGAAACCCATGGCTATCTCAGCTAATACAGATAATGATCCAGAATCAAATCTGAGGGAGAAATAAATTGAACAGGAGAAACGGCAACATCAGGATGTCCGTCTCTGTGGTATGTACTGTATTTAGGGGCCTTTGTGTGTCTTTACGCGCAGTTTATGAGGACATGATTCGGTTTATGGACTATTGTATGTGACTAGACCTTAGAGGTAGCAAGCAAAACGGTTTTGCACGTCAGAGTCAGAATAGTGTAACGTTATACAGAACAACAATGGAGTAACCGTTAGCGCATTTGAATGACGAAGCACGCGATCGTATCGTTTACTGATGTTTACTCATGCGACGGTAGCCAATAGCAGAGACATTTGAAGTTGATTTACTCACCGGCTGCTTCCAAAGCAGGACCGCTCTGTCAAAAACACACTTCTTTGGTATGATTTGGTGAAGTCCTGTGACAGCAGTGACCGTGGAAATCCACTTTGCGACGCGACTGAAGCGATGCCTTGAAGCTTCCCGTCTGCGTTCAAATCGGTTCAAATGCAGCGCTGCCTTCCCGGAATGCTGTGCTGAAGCGTTGAAGTCGCTCGACGTCACCCATAGGAATAAAGTGGAGCGCGGCGCGTCATAAGTGTTAACGGACGACTGGATCTGCACCTGAGAGACTGTTTACGGCGTGCATTTCCTCTCTCTCCCTCTAGTTACGCGCGCGCGCACCCTACCGGGAGAAGAGCCCGTACAGCCCATACAAGGACCTTCCGATCTATTTAACGTCAAGTAGACCCATACTCGAAAAAAACTCGCCGAAACTTGTGAGAAACCGGAAGGAGTATTTTTAACACAGAAATACTCCATCAAACGTCCAACATTAGTTTTTGAAACTTTGTCTATGTTTAGGTTGGGAATCCAAGTCTTTAACAGTGTAAAAAGCTCAGTATGCATGAAACAGCATTTCACCCCCCCTTTAAGCTTCCATATGAACTGAAAACGCGCCAGTGCGCGCACACCGTGAATGACAGCTCGTTAGTAAATGCGCGCTCTCTGCGGCCAAGCAGATTTTAGTTTCGGTTTAAAATTAGCCTATTATTCTTAATGAAATACACAATGACAAACCCCCTTTAATAGGCGCTTTTACATTTCACTTTGAAACCAAATCTTCCACGATCATCTGTCAGCTAAAGATCACATGTTCAGCTCATGCTTAGCAGACACCTTCCGTTTTTATTTGAACGGCCTGTTCTCTAACTGAACTAAATTACTTTATTACTATAAAAAAATCTAAATGACGGTGTCACGGTGTGCAGTAGTCTTATTCTGTCATCTTCACCCAAGTGTTGTTTATATAGGCATTAGGCCATTAGGCCATTTGGCTCAGCAGCGCGCGCCTTGTCTCTCGTCCGTTCTTCGACGCGCTTGTCGTTGTGCTATTCTTTGAAACGACAGAGCCTTTAAACCTTCTTTAGCCACTTTTCCACTGGCCAGCTCGAGCACAGAGGCTAAAATCATGCCTGCGGCACTTCTGTAAAATCCACAATAAACATTTACGCCTTCACTGGACTACACACAATATCCAAATGTACACCAGCAAGAGGGAGATGAATTGAAGTACTGAATTGAAGGAAAATGAAGTAAATCGCTATACAAAAATATATCAGAAGCTGTCATTTAGTATTTAATTACTAACCTGGACACCACACGCGGCTATTGAATGACCACGAACAGGTAATAACTTGCATTTTTCATGCGTTAAAGCCCCACTTGGCTACTTTTGCTCTCGGGGTCCCCCTACAGTTTGGAAAAAATAATGTCCTCAACTACTGTCGTAAGAGCTGTCATCCTACAACAGGGGATGCCATCGCGCGTGCATTTGTTGACATGACAACCCTGATAGCCCTGAACTAGTGATGCGCGGTTCGTCTCATAACCCGCGGACCCCGTATGTCTATTTAATGGTCGCGGGTGCTCGGCGTGTTGTAAAAATATATACAGTGGTGCGGTGCGGGCCAAATAACTTCATAAAAGCGTCCCGCGGGTCGGTGCAGCACTAACAGTTCCCCTGAAAACTGCAAGAGGAGTTCTTCTGGCGTTGCGTGTGAAATGTCTTCATCCCAGGTAACGTTACAGTCAGTGGCATATGTTTCAGCATGTCATATGAATATAATTTCATGGGTTTTATTTTTTTCAAACGCCAAATAATCACGATGCTCACGTTTACAAGCCAGCGTCATTATAGTAGTCTATTGGTTACCGTTTTACAGAATCTATATGATACTTCAGTTCAATGTTTGAGTGGTAGCTCACCGTAACAAGCAGGACAGCATCGGTCGGGCACACCTCCTTCAGCTCACGACAACGAGCAAACGCTGGTCACATTTTGATCCTTGTCCTGCCTTTAATCCCATCATTTTTTCATTTCCTCTTATTGCTTTCCTCCAACAAAACCTTTTCTTTCTTATTTGTCTCTGCTGCTTCGGACATGACTATATTATCCAACGAACAAAGTTGGGCTCGCGCGTCCGAATGTAAGGAATTGTGTGTGTTGGTGGAAGTGACGTATATGCCGTAAAGCAGTCGAATTTTGTAGTTCTTTTCTTTTTCTCGGGTTACTACCCGAAACCCGAAGTTTAAAAGTACGATTAAAAACGATACAGACCCCATCAGGCTATGGCAGACGTGTCATTCAACCTATTGTAAGTCGATTTATCATCACAAGAGTCTTAAAAAATATATTATGAAGGTTGAAAAGTTACCTAGTGCTGCTTTAATGTATCGCGCCTTTTTTCCTTTTCCTTTTTTGTTTTATTGTATTGGGGGGGGGGGGGGGGGGTAACGCAAGCGTTTCTGGAAATGTACCGAGTAAAATATTACTGAAAATTGATTAGTAATGCCTTACACTACTGCGTTACAGCAAAAAGTAATAAGTTACTGTAATGTATTACTTTTGTAATGCGTTACTCCCAACACTGGTCAAAACTGGTATATTCTCGTTATAGTGAATAGTTGGCATCAGCTTAATTTGGGAACACTATTGTGTGTGTGTGTGTGTGTGTCCTGGTAAATTCTACATTATAGGGACAAAATGTCCCCACAAAAATGGCAATATCTAAAATCCTTGTCCTTGTGGGGATACTTTTGGTCCCCCATGATACTAATGTTTTAAAAATGTAAAAGAAGAAAGTTTTCTGTTTTCGGTAGGTACTGTAAAAAAACAAAAACGTAACAAAATGGTAAATCTCTGGCAGCAAAGTTTACAGACAGATTCAGTAAAAAAAACATTTTATAAAATTACGTTCAATAAAACGTAAAAATACAGAGAATATTTACAATTAAAAAATTAAATTACAGTATATTGCTGTTAATAAACATTTATTAAACAGTAGAAAACTGATAAATTATATTAAAGTATACATAAAACAATAATTTTACACTAGGTAATTTTCAAGTGAATCTCAGCAAATTTAAGGTTTTTATGATTTATAAATCTGCTCTGTCTATCTACAGTAATTTACTTTTAAAATACAAGATATTATTTATAAAAATTCATTAAGCACAAATTCAAAAACAAATGTTTGCATATTTACAGTATTAATCTTTATTTTTACAGAACCACTCACAACTTCAACCTCTAAATTAAGTAGACCTATACTTGTACATAAATAGCAACCATTACAGCCAATTTGCAAAATTTACAAAATATAGTACAGAATCTGCACATTTATAGTATTAGTCATTGTACATAACACATTATATGTCAAGTTACTTCAGGAAATACAAGCTTAGTATATCATTTAGAATATGCGAAAATATATTTACATTAAAATAAAATTATCTTTAATATTTTAAAAACTGTAACATCGCAGTTATTTTATACATGTACAATTACATTTTATCTAAAGCAACTTGAAGAGTATGGAAGCAGCAATTTGTGCAGTGACAATTTCTAGTTAGTTTAGCAATTATTATTATTTTTTGTTAAATAAAAAAGATCTAGATTTAATGGGTCAAGTGTTCACAAAAAGATGCATCTTTAGTGGTCTCCTAAAATGGCTGGAGTTAGTCAGGTTATTCCACCAGCATGGAACAGTCCAGGTAAAGGTCTGTGAAAATGATTTTGTGCCTGTCTGGGATAGCACCACAATGCGCCATTCGCCTTCAGAACTCAAGTTTTTGGAGGGCGTATAAATCTGAAGCGGTGAGTTTAGGTGTAGGGGTGCAGAACCAGTTCTTGTTCTGTAAACAAAAATTGATGCCAGTGGCTGGAACATGAGTGTAGCAAAGTTCGATATAAGGAGGAAGGAAGAGGACAAGGGGTCGGCTGGACGGTTGATGCTTTCTCTTTATTTTCTCAATAAACTTGTCAGCACACACACATTCAAGTGTGGAATCTCATAACACGATCTCTCGATCACTTCCGGGTCGGCACTTCCGGCTTCCGGTACTCAGTCTCAATACATGGGGGTTCGCATCAACCGTCCGGGTTCTCTCTCTCTCCTCGATCTCCGGTTCCACTGCTGTTTTATCCCCTCTCCGCGCTCATTACTAGAACAAGAGACAGGTGTTATTAATCTGCTTCCAACCCACTCACGTACCGCTTGTCCCGCGGCTCTCTCTCCCGCTGCAGACCTCGCTGAACCACGCCCCCCTTGCCACATACCCCCACCGCCCGACTCAGGCCGGGGAGCCGTCCGGCCTGCAGCCCCCCCCCCCCATTTCTGGAGAGGAAGTCGGCCACAGCCATCTGAGCACCCGGCCTGTGGACCACCTGGAACTTAAAAGGCTGAAGAGCTAGATACCAACGGGTGATCCGCGCGTTGGTATCCTTCATGCGGTGGAGCCACTGGAGAGGAGCGTGGTCCGAACAGAGGGTGAACTCCCGCCCCAGAAGGTAGTAGCGGAGAGTGAGAACGGCCCACCTGATGGCAAGGCACTCTTTTTCGATGGTGCTGTACTTAGCCTCTCTCTTCGAGAGCTTACGGCTAATGTACAGCACCGGCCGCTCTCCCCCCTCCACCTCCTGGGCCAGGACTGCGCCCAGCCCCCTGTCCGACGCGTCAGTCTGCAACAGAAAAGGGAGAGAAAAGTCAGGGGAGTGTAAAAGCGGCCCGCCACATAGAGCAGCCTTAACTCGGGTGAAGGCCTGCTGGCACGGCTCCGTCCATTGGACCGTATCTGGTAGCCCCTTTTTAGTAAGGTCAGTCAGGGGGCTGGTGAGGTCCGAATAATTTGGTATAAACCGTCTATAATATCCCGCCAGCCCCAAGAACTGCCTTACCTCCTTTTTGGTCTTGGGCCTCGGGCAGGTTGCAATTGCGGCGGTCTTATCAATTTGGGGACGCACCTGCCCATGACCCAAGTGGAAGCCCAGATACCTTACCTCCACCCGCCCAATTGCACACTTCTTCGGGTTGGCCGTGAGCCCCGCTCCCCTCAACGACCTCAAGACCGCCCGGACATGTTGCATATGCCGCTGCCAATCGTGACTGTAAATCACGATGTCGTCCAGGTAGGCAGCAGCATATGCGGCATGGGGACGCAAAATCCTGTCCATGAGGCGCTGAAAGGTAGCGGGTGCCCCGAACAAACCGAAGGGAAGCGTGACGAATTGGTGCAATCCGAACGGCGTGGTGAAGGCTGTTTTTTCTTTGGACAATGGAGACAAGGGGATCTGCCAATAGCCCTTCGTTAAGTCCAATGTCGAATAAAATCGAGCCGTGCCGAGCCGATCAAGCAACTCGTCAACCCGCGGCATTGGATACGCGTCGAATTTCGACACTGCGTTCACCTTGCGGTAGTCCACACAGAACCTGACCGAGCCGTCGGTTTTAGGGACCAAAACGATCGGGCTCGCCCAGTCACTGTTGGACTCCTCTATTACTCCCATATCGAGCATTGCCCCTAATTCTTCCTGAACTACTTTTTTTTTGTGTTCAGGTAAACGATACGGCCGGCTGCGAACTACCACGCCCGGCTCGGTCTCGATATGGTGCTGAATTAAGTCGGTACGGCCCGGTAGGGGCGAGAACACGTCGGCGAATTCCGCCTGTAGTTTTGAGAGATCAGTGAGTTGGGACGGTGAGAGGTGATCTCCCCCAGGGGCCAGTGCGACCGATTGTGCTTTGATGCTCGCCTCTGGCCCGAGATCATCCTCTCCCCCGATCACCGTCGCCAACAACACTGATTCGACCTCATTCCATTTCTTCAGGAGATTGAGGTGATATATTTGCCGTGCTCCGTTCCTATCGGACCGTATCACTTCATAATCGAGGTCTCCAACCTGTCGAGCGACCTCAAACGGCCCCTGCCATTTCGACATTAATTTAGAGCTCGATGTCGGGAGTAATACAAGCACTTTCTCTCCCGGTGTGAATTTGCGTAGTCTCGTACCCCTGTTATACGACCGGCTTTGGCGGTCCTGGGCTTGCAACAAATTCTCCCTAGATAGCCGCCCCAAGGTGTGGAGTTTTGTTCGCAAGTCCAGCACATATTGAATTTCGTTTTTGGCCAAAGAAGGCCCCTCCTCCCAAGTTTCTCGTAGGCGTCCAGCACCCCACGGGGCTGTCGTCCGTAGAGAAGCTCGAAGGGGGAAAACCCCGTGGAGGCTTGCGGGACCTCTCGCACAGCGAATAAGAGGGGTTCTAACCACCGATCCCAATTTTTGGCGTCTTCCTGTACGAATTTACGGATCATGGATTTAAGAGTGCGATTAAATCGTTCGACCAAGCCGTCTGTTTGTGGGTGATAGACGCTTGTCCGAATCGATTTGATGCCCAATAACCCGTATAATTCGCTTAACGTGCGTGACATAAACGCCGTGCCTTGATCAGTGAGGATTTCCTTCGGAATCCCCACTCGGGAGATTAAACGGAACAGTGCGTCCGCAACACTCTTCGCCGAGATGTTGCGGAGAGCCACTGCCTCCGGATATCGTGTTGCGTAGTCCACGATAACTAGCGCAAAACGATGTCCGCGTGCGGATCGCTCTAATGGCCCGATGAGGTCCATCGCAATTCTCTCGAAGGGGACCTGCATTAATGGAAGGGGGCGCAATGGCGCTTTTGGGGAGGCCAGGGGATTCACCAACTGACATTCAGGACAAGACGCGCACCACCTGCGCACATTGTCGTGAATGCCTGGCCAAAAAAATCGGGTCATTAAACGATTCAGCGTGGCCGCCTGTCCCAGGTGGCCCGCCATCGGGTTAGAGTGAGCCGCCTGGAAAAGCATTTCCCGGCGGCTCTTTGGTACTAACAACTGGGTTGTATCCACTTTTGTCTGAGCGTCTTGGGTCACTCGATACAACCTATCCTTAATTATGGCAAAATAAGGATACGTGACGGGCAAGGCGGGTTGAAGGGACTGACCGTCGATAGTGCGGACCTGTTGGAAAGCATGTTTTAGGGTATCGTCTTGAGACTGCTCCAGAGGGAAGTCATCGCGGTCCGAGAGAATCAGTCTCTCGACCCCGCTCGGTTCCTCTGAAGCAGTTCCCGAGGGTCCCGTATCAGTCTCACCAACCTGCACTCGCACCGCCCCGTTCCTAGCCTTGTTCCCCCAAGCGGCATCCGCACATATCGACCCCAATAACGCCGGAAAGGCGGGCCAATTTGTCCCCAGAATTAGCGGATGCCGGAGGTGGGGACTAACCGCCACCTCAACACTATGATTTTCTCCCCTAAACTGTATCGTGACTGGGACAACCGGATATTCCACCACATCCCCGTGCACACACCGCACCTTAACCATGCGGCTTGTATCCAATGCCCCAGGCTGCATCAGGCTTTGATGGATCGAGGTTTGGTTACAGCCTGAATCCACCAAAGCCTGATATGTACCCCCCTTGATACTCACAGGAACTTGGTACTCTCCTGCTTGATCAGGGGTGGCCCGCTGAACGTCCGGGACCCGGATCATTGTCCCGATGTCCATCATTGGACATCGGTCCACAAAATGGTCCGGGTCGCCGCACCGCCAGCAGGCCAGCCCAGGCCTGCCCGCCGCCCCTGCGGCGGGGAGTGGGTTGGAATATGAGCGCGGAGGGGGGGTGGAACCGGAACCGTTATCCCCGCCCGACCCCAGCAGCCCCGCCCCCCTGGGCGGGGCCCTCGAACTCCCGTACTGCCCTGGGCCCATTCCACCCCGACCTCTGGGGGGAATGCGAGGGGGCCCTGGAGGGCGGGACCTAGGGAGAGGGACAGGGTGAGAAGGAGAGACAGAGGGGGGAGAGAGAGAGGGAGAGGTTAGTCGGGGTTCGCCGACCCCTGGGCACGCCACCAGATGGTCCTCCGCCAGGTTGATGGCCGTCGTCAGCGACGTGGGCCGGTGGCACTGGACCCACTCGGCGGTCTTCTTGGGTAGCCGAGCGATGAACTGCTCCAGTACCACCAGATCGACGATGTGGTCCACGTCGCTTCCACCGGCCAATAGCCATTTGCGGCAGGCGTCCCGGAGCTGGTGGGCCATCGCGAAGGGCCGGCCGGTCTCCCCCCACTCTAGCGAGCGGAAACGCTGACGGTGCTGTTCGGGGGTCCGACCGACCCGCTGGATGATGGCCCTCTTCAGATCTTCGTAATCCAGGAGGTTCGCCACCGGCAGTTGTTGGGCGGCCGCCTGGGCTTCTCCGGTGAGCAGTGGAATAAGGCGCACCGGCCACTGTGCCCGGGGCCACCCGCAGGCCTCCGCCGCTTTTTGAAATAGGTCAATGAAGGCCTCGGGATCGTCCTGTGGCCCCATCTTGTGTAGGGGCACGTGGACCGGTGCGCTGGCGAGCCCGGCGGCTTCGGTGCGAACCTCCCGGTCTATCCAGCTCCGGAACCTCTCGCGGTCCTCTTGCTGGCCGCGGACGATGGCCTCGAATCGGCGCTCCTGGTCCGCCCGCAGCTCCAGCATTGACTGATGTTGTTCCTGGTGGAGGGCCGCGAGAGAGGTGATAATGTCCGCAAACGGCGTGGCGGAGGGCGTTGGAGTAGTCATGGCGGCGGCGCGGTCCTACTTCCTTCCCGGGTTTCGGCACCACTGTAGCAAAGTTCGATATAAGGAGGAAGGAAGAGGACAAGGGGTCGGCTGGACGGTTGATGCTTTCTCTTTATTTTCTCAATAAACTTGTCAGCACACACACATTCAAGTGTGGAATCTCATAACACGATCTCTCGATCACTTCCGGGTCGGCACTTCCGGCTTCCGGTACTCAGTCTCAATACATGGGGGTTCGCATCAACCGTCCGGGTTCTCTCTCTCTCCTCGATCTCCGGTTCCACTGCTGTTTTATCCCCTCTCCGCGCTCATTACTAGAACAAGAGACAGGTGTTATTAATCTGCTTCCAACCCACTCACGTACCGCTTGTCCCGCGGCTCTCTCTCCCGCTGCAGACCTCGCTGAACCACGCCCCCCTTGCCACAATGAGCTTGGATGACAAGTTGTGTAGCATGTTCCGATAGGAATGGCCTGATCATCCCAATTCTGTACAAGGCAAATCTGCAAGATCAGGCAGTTCTAGCAATGTGGTCTGTGACGTTTAACTGATCAGTTATAACACAAAGGCAGGGCTGGCTGAAACCACGAACACTTCCGTCTTGGCGAGGTTGAGTTGAAGGTTAAGGTCATCCAGTTGAAGGTCTGATATTTCCATCAAGCAGGCTGAGATGCGAGCAGCTACCGGCTGACCATCCGGCTGGAAGCAAGGGTAGAGAGATGTGTCAGGATAGCAGTGATAGGAAGCGCCATGTTTCGTAATGATTCTGGTTACAATTACAACAAAAATACTGTACAAAACAGCTGCATGATAAGATGCAAATTTGTTGAATAAGAAGAACAGAGCACTTATTCCTCATCTGCATTACAATGCTCATCTGCTGTAGTCTCCAGTCTTTCCTGAAATCTCACAAAAAATAAAAATCAATAAAAAATACAAATAAAAAACATATTACATGAATTCAAAAAGCATATGTTTACCTGAGACAATGGAAAACCTTAAACTACTGTTCTCTGGAAGCAGAACTAAATGTATAGTATTTATAATTAAAGTAAAATTATATTACTTTGACTTATCTGCATCATATTGCTATCAAGGGGTGTAACGTTAACTGTCCAATCATCTGGATCTACGCAATTTTCATAACCAACTAACGTTATCCAATCTTCTTATGAGTCAATTACTTAATCAATGACAATTTCCTCAGGGCATCCCCCCAAAAATGTATTAATTAATTGAAAGATTAATATATGCATACTGTGCGGTTTTGTAAGCAATATGATTTTATTATGTTCGTATTTTAGTTTCATCTGCTTTCCTGTAACATTAGGCCTATAGTTCATCGTTTCAAGAGACTGAGATAATGGCAGTAACGTTTACTAACGTTACCATATATAAACAACCTTTCAAACTTTATGAATGGCGTTAGCTAGGTTACGTTAATCATTCTTATTTAAAACTTGGAAGGAAATTAAAATTGAAATAGGCCTGCTGCGATGTTCAGTGTTTCACTCACAACAGTAGTAATGTAACTGAACACCGATTTGAAATGTTAACAATAGCTTTAAAACAATTACCAACACAAATGTGCAGCCACATGATATAAATAGCATAGAATGAGACTCTTACCTCAGCCAGTAATCGGTGATCGTTGATATGATGGCCGCTGACTCCTTGTCAAAAAGGTCACTGTAGTTGACGAGACATTCTCGCTGAAATGGCGCGTTATTTTTCCTCACACAGTTCCGAGTGTGTGTTCAGTGCTGCTGCTAACATCACCGTACATCTTACTTCGCGAATTACTGTGGTATGACTTACGGAAAATTAACCGGTGCCAACGTTTTGTGCAGTATAAAATCATAAGGTCCAAATGGAAAGTACCCATAAAACATGGAAACCAGGTGTGTGTGTGTATTTTGGGTTAGGACAGTTTTCTAATCTTCATACTGTTTTGTGCAACTGAAGTATGTATTCATGAATTCATGGGCTAAAATTTTTTTTTTAAATATATTTATACGTTGCTATACGTTATATATAACATTTTCTCTATTAAATCATCTGTCAAGTTAAATTTAAACCTTCCTAAACTACTTTATCTTGAATCATAATAACTTACAGAATTGAATAATAAAATGATAATCAGAAGTCTGATAAGTGCAGTGGCAGATCAGAACTAGAGCAACACATTTTGAGTCAATTTAAAATGTGTCTCGATGAAGCAAATCTTGTATAATGCTTGGAGATGTCCTGGCATAGCCTCAGTGTCCCTTCATTAAAAACCAATACTGATGGATTCTGCTGACTGCAGCCTCTACTGTTTTGACATTGTAATGCTAAAGGTCATATGATCAATAAGATGCCCTGCGGAGTTTGTGCACTGCATGCAATCTGAACGCTGGTCTTTCAAAGCTGTTGTTTTTGATTGCGTTTTATCATTTATCATTTTTAGAAACTCCTTCTGTCCTTCTGTCCACCCCTTAATCACACCACACACCTAAAGATGAATATGGCTGCAGAATTAACCATGACAGACCATATTTCTTGGTGGGGAGACTGGGGACCATCAACTGGCAGCAGGCCCGATATCAGAAAGGAAAAGATCTAGAGAGCACAGCACAATGCGCACCAGACTATATGATTGCCTCAGGAGTTCTAGTTGGCTCTTAACGTGTTGGGAATTGGGCATGTTTTTTCCCACTGTTGCCCCTTTTGAGATCTCGCCTCAGTGGCCTTGTTTATTCCGACAGCTTGTGAGGGAAACAATTCCCCTAGAACACATGTTCCACAGTTTGACTTGTTTAAAGGAAATTTCTTACAGAAAGAAAATCTTTGTCTTACACTTCATGTTGTCTTTCTGTCCTTGGTTGTAATATGTAATATTTGGCTACCTGGTATCAGTGCTGTTTACAGGATGTTAATTACGTACATTACTTGGGTTATATAATCATGGCATTGATTTTTTTTTTTTTTTTTGATAACATGGGCCCTGTGGGATTTACTGGCATCTCACTTGGCCCCATGAGTAAAACATCTAAAAAACATAGCATGAAAATGTAAATTGTAAAAATGAAAAATGTAAGTGTGAGGGTTAGAATGTAGATAATATCATTAGCAATTATAACAATGAAAGTCAATAAAAAGTCCTGACTGGGATAGAAAAGCAAAACTCTGTCCAAATGCCCAGAGTTAGCGATGAACTCTGAAGCGCGTGCACCTGAAAGTGTGACACGTGCGGCAAACAGCCAATCACAGTGTTCGTTTGATTCACTTCTCTTCTGAAGATTGAGATATAATTTTGAAAATGATCATGAAATTAAATGCGTTCACAAAGCACGAATAAACACTGCTGCTGTAGGGACAGTTTGAGAAGGCAGCTTAAAGAATATCTAACTATAGCAATGCATGACGTGAATCAAAGAAATATGTCTAATAATTATAGGTTCACAAAGAGCTCAAATGATTACATGTTTTTTAAAAGAATTATCAATGCATGCTTTTATTGGCTACTTGATTTATTGGCTACTTGTCAATCAATATAGTATTTATATGAACATATTATATTAATTCAAAATAATATAACTATATTAAATAATTAGCACCAAAAGATTTTAGAGAATTTAAAGAACTAGCACCACAATTGTATTTCTAAAGTTTTCTCATTATAAACTGCTTTAATCAGGATGGAGAGATACAGGGGGTGTGGCTTTATTGTGTCTTTACTTGCAGCTGATTGGTCCAGTTTGGGTTGGTGATCTCTAACCCAGAATAAAACCTGATCCAGAGCAGGTTAGCCATGCAGTGTAAGTTACCATGGTGATGAACACTGATAAAAAACAATCCACCTTCTTGAGCCCGAAAAACCAGTGTTTGCTCAAACTAATCTCGAACTTACCTGGGTAACAACTGAAACCAGCTTTGTGCAACAGGCCAATGGTCTCTATGGTAATGTACATCTGTTATTTGAGAGGGCAGTGTCTATTGAGCCCAATGTCATGTACAAAGCTCACACACTGCTGAAGAATGATATCGTGTTGTGTACTACTATTTTGGAGTGTTGTGTAATGTGTGTGAGAATGGAAGTGAAAGAGTAGAAGAAGATGGATGTCTTCTGGTGTGCTTTGTTTACTAACTCCTGACAGACACACTCCATTATGACTTATAATCAGACTCTGACACCAGGGAGAAAAAACACTCCCACAGTAGCTCAATGATCTGGTTAACACTTCTGATCTAAATTCCCATGAGAAAAATAAATCTTCACTTTAATTAAAAAGCGCATAAGCCAGATTACGATCTGTATGTATGATGAGTTGGTGTTCCACTGTGCAAATTATTTATTTGCCTTCAAGTTTACATTTATGGTCAAGCTCTATTCCTTTAAAAAGGCTTGTTTTCAGTTTTGTCAAACTTGAATCAAACCTTTGCTGACACATGGGGGTCCTTTAAATTATGATCAGTGTGACTCAGATCTAAAATGGAAACCCCTGTTGACTTGCTGTCTCTTTTACAAAGGTGGAGAGGAAAGGGGTTTTTTTCACTGAAAATTCTTCTTTAAACTTCTGGCAAACATCCCCTTCATACCACTGTAGACTCTGCTGTCATTCTCAGGTGCTTACCTCTGCTACAGACACAGTCGGGCATGTTTAAAGTTTAAATGTATTTTTACTGTTTACCTTTTGACATGTTTTAATAATTAATAAATCCTTATAGTATGGATCTTTTTGAGTTTGGCAGAAAGAAAAAAAAATCTAAAAGCCATGCATTTCATTCTAACCCATGAAGTTTTTAAACTGCTGTCCAGGCACCCTCTGGTCATTATTACATTTTAAATTGGTTATTTTATTTACAATTGCATCACCTCACTATTTGAAATGCAGAAAGATTCTGGGCCCTATTTTAGCAATCTAAGTGCATAGTCTGAAGTGCACAGCGCAAGTGCATTTAGGGCGTGTCCGAATCCACTTTTGCTATTTTAACGATGAGAAAAAGGTCTTCATGCCCTGGCACATGTTCCAAAAGTATTGTCCCTATTCTCTTAATGAGTCGTGTGTGTTTTGGGCGTAATATTCAATAAACCAATCAGAGTCTTATGTCCCATTCCCTTTAAAAGCCAGTTGCACTGATGCCATGGCCGATTCGCTATTTACATTGCAGAATTTGTGAGTGAAAAGACTTTCTACAGAGAGAAATATTTAAAGAATTGTATTTGTACTTTTTAAAAATGTTTGTGTGCTGCTGCACGTCCATGGGTGTGTAATAAGCAGAGTGCACACGTGCTGTGTACCCACTTATAAGCACATATTACAAATGCACTCTTTAAATAACAAAAAAATTGCACCCATGTTTTTATTTGTCAGTGGTGCAGTTGTTTTTAGTTGCCTCAAGATAGCAATGCACCAATAATCATTTTCAGACCAACACGTCCATGGGCGCAAATGCATTTGCTCTACTCTTTAAACAATATGGCATAGGACGTGAAAATGATAAGTTGGTCAGGCTGAAACTAGCAAAAACACTTGCATCGTCACATTGCGCCGGGTATATGATGGGGCCCTATGTCTGTGTGTGACTGTTCATCAGAGTGGTACCATATTTGGGTCTCTACAAATCTGTAATCTTTCAGTTTACAATCTTCACAAACTTTTCAGTTCACAGTCCAGTGAGTTTTTGGAAGCAATCGTTTGAGCAAACACATAAAATCCCCAGCGGTCATCCCACTCAATCATGTTAACCTTGTCCCTAAACCATTCCCCATGCAGTTGGGTTCTAGTCACAAAAACTAAGTTACAGGAGCATTCAGCTTCCTTTGTCAATAAAACATAAAATCTGGGCTAAATAATTGATCACCCTCTTTATGTAATTGTTTCTCTCAGCGTTTAATTATTCATAGAAAGGAGTTTGGACTGTCTGGAATCCCAGGATGAAGGCCCAGTGGTGTGCCAGTATTTGAAGCCGTGAGTGGGACTAGATGGGGCGACTGACATGCATGTATACCAATGTTCAGTAGAAGGCTGCTCAGCAGGTTGAGTGCTGTTTTCTCTGCAAGAATCCACTGGGAGTGTAGAGGAAGTCTGCAGTAAAACCTAAAACAATCTACATACATACACACTCACACACACACACACACATATTTATGACCCTGACATGAGATTGCTGTTCAGCAGTTAAAAATAAAATTTAAAAATAAAGTTTTTTTCCCTCTTACCATAGTTTAACCTTAGTAATTTTCGTAACAATTCTTGTTAAAATTATATTATTAATGAATATATCTATACTATTTGCCACCCTGTAATGCCTGTGGTTAGCACTCAAGATTCAAAAAGAGTCAAAGTATGTCAGAGCTATAAATATTGTAGTGTTCTTACCATAATATGTCCATATAGCTATAATGATTCCCAATCCATAGCAAGTAAATATCCTTTTCCTGTAGTGTACACTTGATGTAAAAGTAGTGTTCTCTTGAAGGAGGACTGAGACTTTTTACCTAGCACTCCCTGAATGACATTTCTAGGAGATTTGGGTTGAACAAATTGCTTGAGACATGTCCCACCCTGAATTATTCAGTGACTAATATCTGCTGCTGACAGGGCTTGGATCTCTGATGCTAGATCTGGAGAACTGAGAACATGCTTGATATATATAAGTAGGGCTGGGCGGTATATAGAGTTTATATGATATTTTGGTAAATTTTTATAAAAGATACATGATGAAGCATTGAGGAAGCACATCACATAATATCTCAAACTCTCAAATCACATCTCAGACTCATTAAACAGCACAAGTATCTGTCAGGGCATCTGCCAGGGCAAGTCACACTTTGCGTCAACTATATTTTACGAGATATTTTGAAGCCCTTATTATAAAGAACGTCTGATGTTTGTTTATGACCATTTGGATTATGCACTTTCTGTACAGCAGCCCTCCGCAAACTACTGTATATCGATATAAATGTGATTATTTATTAAAAATATCTATTTGACAGTATGTGCAGTGTTTTTTCCCTGTGGTATTGAAAATGGTTTTGAATATTGATAATAGTGAAATCCTGTTGGGATTGAGCTATGAGGGAGTGCAAATTTACTGCTACTTTGTTCAATTTAAATGAATGAATATGCTTTGTGAGTAATTGTTTGATTCTGTATTTCCTTTTTTTGCATGTTTTTTAATGGTGTGTGATAGGTCTTGATTTGAAATCATAATGGTCTTAAAAAGGTCTTAGTAAGTCTTAAATTTGATTTAGTGAAACCTGCAGATACCCTTGCTGGCCTGTAGGCTGGCTAATAATTGGCACGCCTAAAGACCCTAGCCTACTAGCATATTTAGCTATGTACAGGCAGATTTTCGGCTGCTGAGCTTTGCAGACTGTAATGTTGATAATAGCGCCTAGCCATCAGAATGGCAAAATGACAGCTTTTTTTTCTTTTTACCAGTTGAAAACAGAACACTGTAACGATTCAGTGAGCACTGACGCAGTTCAGTGTGTCTGTTGTCAGGTCTTTAGCACTTTAGCCTGCAGCTCTACTTAACCTCTATGTGCACGCACACTACACACACACACACACACACACACACACACACAGTGCCACCACCTGTGTTTCATCTGCCCAGAATTCAGCTCAGGCTCCATGGTTGCCTGTCCGCGTGTCATATCCTGTCTGAGCCTATGTCCGTCACTGCAGGGACTCCAGACGCAAACATATGGTGTTTATTTAGCAAGAAGAGAAAAGATTAAAGTTGAGTTAGGAAAGTAAATATATAAATAAAGATTTATTGTTTTAAATATACTCCTTAACACAAGGAATTCTATGAATCTAAATGCTGGGTGTTTCCAATGAGCCACCTTCTGTGCTCCATGGCAACAAGTTCTGAAGTCTTAACCCCCTAAGCTTCTTATGCATGTATACAGGACCTGTGCTCGTTTCAATGCATAGCCAAATCCTAATTTATCTCAACCTGAAAATGACACACAGATAAGCATGGATATCCTCTGCTGTCAGAAGCTGTGTGTGTTTGTACAGTTATGCTTTGGTTGCCTCTGCTCGTGTCCAGATGTACATTTGTATGAGTGTTGGATGCAATTCTGTTTATATATATATTTAATAAATATAAGTTTATATATATAAACTTATATTTATTCTGGAACAGTTCACCCTAGAATTAAAATGTTATGGCTTTTTCTGTCATTCCAAAACCATTTTACTGGCCCTCCTATGTACGGTTATACAAACGTATGAGTGTGTGTGCAGACAGCTGCACATCAATGGTGTATATTTCTGCTGTCTGTGGATCTATAGCCCTGTGTGTGCACAACCATCCTCTGATGGCCCTATGGCTGAGTGCATTTCTTTTTCATCCCAAAATCCTCTTCATCTCAGTTCTGTCAAACAGGGATTATAAACTGACTTTCACACAGCATTCAGAAGGTCACTGACACACATATACTCGAATCAGGACTTGATGCCTAAGCTATGTCTTATTTTATCCAGGCTTCTCTTGTCAATTTGAATTGTGTGCAGGTGCTTTCCTAAATCTCATTAGTTTACAAATTAATGTCTATACACTCAAAATAGGGATGCTAATGATTAATCAATGATTAATTGTCGATAATAGTCTAATTGATAAAAAAGGAAAATTGAACGAGCACCCCGGAGTTGTCACAAGCAGTGATTATTTTCATTTTCATGGACTTTTAGTTTGCTTGCCATCTTTGTTTGTGTTTCCCACTTGTTTGTTACCATGGATATTAATTTAATCATCACAGCTGCTCATAGTTGAGTCTGTATAACAATCTGTATACGTTATCATTGCATAATTAAGTTCATATGTTTCCTCAGTTATTGTTTGTGTTATGTGCATTCTCCTGCTTCTTTATTATCTGAGCTTGATTTATTATTAAAACCCTCATAGCGGACACTTTTGGAGTTATTTTGGGGGCCAGTTTATTTTTAAAGGCTAGTGTTACACCTTCATGACTCTAAGACCACGTCCACACGCAGCCAGAGCTTTTTCTATCCAACCCCCCTCTCCCCTCATCTCAAGAAATATCCAGGTACACACAAAACCACTGACTCAAAACGATGTAGTATACATGCCAGGCCAGTATGTCTGTAGCTGCAATACACTAAAAACGGAGAAGAAGAGTTGTGGCTAGAAGGGGTACAGAAATGCTAGGAAGTGAGGCAAAATCTCATGCTAAAATAATACATACATTTGCTATAAATGTGTGTTTTATGAACGCAATATTGATGTTGCATACCAACTGCCCATAGCTGTATTGCTTCTAGTCTTTACCGTGCGGGACGTGGTTTCGCAAAATATATCAATTGGCGGTATACACACACGAAAACGTATACAGCTAAACCATGTGGACTAAGGCTGTGTCCGAAAACCTAGGTAGCTGCCATGTTGCCTCGCCTTATCAGACAATTACTTGTAAAGCAGCGTTTGTGCATGAAGGCACCTCACGAAACATTTTGGACAGACTTCTAAGGCAGTTAAATTATCTATGGCAAAATAGAGAGAGATCTGGTGAGAACTAAACAAATATTTCATTACTACTTTAGAAAAATGTTGGTCAAAAACTGACCATCAAACGCAACTTCTGGACAACGTCTTTCTTTCTATCTCCTCTATCACAGAATGGAAAGCACAGGATTGTGGGATATCAAAGGCAGCGAAGGATGCATCTATGCTGCCTTCAAAAATCAATCAGATGAAGGTCTCTCAAGAGACAGGAAGTAAAGCTATGTTAGATTCGGACGTGCCTTGATGCCTTCCTACCTTGAAATGTGTCCTCCGAAGGCAGCATTTTCCAGGTTTTGGACGCAGCCTAAGTTTGCGTGTGCATTCTCAGCCTTTTGTTTTGTGCAAATGTAAGTTTTAATATTGTATTTATTTATTTTGTGTTGACAATTAGATCTATAAATCTTATAAATGTTATAACGGCACTTTGCAATTTGTTCAATTTCAGAAAAATATCTCACCTTCTTAAGTTTTTTGATCTTAAACTACATCATTCCTATCTTCTCTGAAAAAGTCATTCTCTTTTATTCATCATGTCTTGTTTTTAAATGTGTTCAGTGTTCTAGCAGTTGCGGTTGTTTAGTATTCTAAAGATCTAATCGCATTCACTCACAGTGGGAGGTCATATCATTGAGCTATGTCTATAGTCATTAATGCACAAAAACATGTTTATCATTACCATACTTCTGATGAATGGCAACATTTCATATTTCTCCCTGTAAAATCATTCAGATTGAAGTTGTTTTCCTGTTTAAAGCATGGAAACCTTTTTGGTGGCATATGAAACGAGAAACGGCATTTTAATTTCAAAGCACTGACACCAGAACCTGATATTGTCAAGGGTGGTTGAGTCCTCCTTTCTGACAAAAACCTTCAGAAGCTGTCATCACAGACGGGCGTGCTTTAGATGTGCCTTATTCTGAAGGTTTTGCAGAAGATCGTGCTAATCATAGAACGCTGAGAATGTTTCCATCACCATGACGACGCAGGTAAAGCCACTTCAGCAGTTTTTAGGTCATCTTTATGATTTTTAGCAATAGCACCAGGCATATTCTTTATAACAACAAGGCCTATTTTTTGATTTGCAATTTTGCGTGCTCATTACCTATGCATGCTTTACATATACATTATGTTTTATTCATGCACACATCATTTATTTGAATCCTTTGTGCCA
Source organism: Pseudorasbora parva (assembly GCF_024679245.1). Lineage (NCBI taxonomy): Eukaryota > Metazoa > Chordata > Actinopteri > Cypriniformes > Gobionidae > Pseudorasbora > Pseudorasbora parva. The sequence goes on along the minus strand of NC_090183.1, from coordinate 37,701,195 downwards.
CAGGGAATCCAAAGATACAATGAAATGAGAGAAATGGTGATTGAACATGGTGATCTATGACCCTTCGATGTGCATCGACTGGTTGCCAACTTCGTTAAAAGATAATTAGCCATTTAATGTGGATCATCATGGCAAGATTTAGTAGCCTTTCTGTGGGAGTCGTCACCATAATACTAATAATAATTTTATAGAGAGATGCCAGACCTCATTCAGTCAGTAGAGCTTAATGGCTTTGATTTATCATCACCTCTTCAGTTTTTCTTAGTTGTATTCATATGTGCAAAATATATATAAATTAATGTTGTTAAAGAATGATAAACATTAACAAAAAGCAGGTACTGGAATAGAAAAATGATTGTCATCATAAAGTGTTATTGTCTTTAGAAGTATAGATGGTGAAATAGCAACACAATATTACACATTTTGTTTTGGCCAAAATATGCTAGTAGACAGTGTTGGTATGTTGTTGCTAAGGTGTTCTCTGAGTAGGGTATTGCTAGTTGTTCTAGCTGGTTTTCGTAGCACAACCAAGAATTGACAGTGAAAATATTAAGATTGCATGGTACGCTATCCACAGTATTATTTTAGAATTATTTAGTATTTATTTATACAGTAATTCTGTTTAAATTCATTTTAATTACTTTTCTTAATTTCTTATTTTCATTAAAAAAATATTAATTAGGATTAGTAATTTGTGCCATTGTCATTTGTATTAGTTTGTTTTGTAATATTTCTGTTTATCCTTAACTTATTTTTTACTACTTTATTACTTCTACTTATTTATTTCAGTTAGTTGCAGGGAACAATTCTAATATTTGTGTACTTTTATTTTCCCTGGAGTATCTGTTTACACAAAACTGCAAAGACCGCCTTGTTGGTTCCAGCATTTTTTGCTTGGGATTTCATAGAGTAAAATAATGTTGAAATTAAGTTTTATTTTATGTGTTTTTAAGCAAGATAAGAGACTTTTTTTGAGAACCATTTCAATTATTAAACCACTGAATTACCATTGTTAAGAAGAGTGGAGCATTTGCTTAGGTCAGAGGTCTTCAACCCTGCCCCTGGGGCAGGGGCGTGGGACTGGGGGGATAAAGGGTACTGAGTAACCAGGGCCCAAGGCAGGGAAGTCCGTTTTCTATACATACACATACATGGTACGGGGGCCCAGCAAGATGGTTTGTACCCAGGGCCCAAAATTTGGTGCTACGCCCCTGCCCTGGGGACCCACTGTCCTGCAAAGTTAATTTCTAACCTGCTTTAGCACACCTACCTGTGAATTTTCAACGGCTGCATCCGAAAACCTAGGCGGCTGACTGGTTGTCTTGCTGCCTTACGAGACCATGGCTTGTAAGGCAGCGTTTTGTGCATAAAGGTACCTAACTAAACTGATTTTGGACAGACTTCAAAGGCAGCTTTACAGTTTAATGATCTACAGCAAAATAGAAAGAGATTCGTTGAGAACTAAACAAATATTTAATTACTACATTAGTAATATCTTGCTAAAAATGACATGAGAAGTGCAAAATATACATTTATACACAAACTGACCAGCAAGCGCAACTTTCGGACGCCATCTTTTTCCCTCCAGCTCAACTGTCACTGAATGGAACGTACAGGATTGTGGGATATCAAAGGCAGCGAAGGATACATCAATGCTGCCTTCAAAAACTGATCAGATGAAAGTCTTTCAGGAGACAGGAAGTAAAGCAAACATTAGATTTGGGCATGGCTGGATGCCTTCCTGACTTGAAATATGACACACCAATTCGTATGCCATTTTGGTGTGCTATCAAGACGCATAATCGCTTTTTAGTGTGTTTATCAACGCTGTTTTATTCTATCCCCCTGTAGTGTTTTGTTAAGTCCAGGTTTATGTTCATGTTGATTCCATAATTCAAGCTTAGTTCATGTCAAGTTTGTTCATGTTTGTATTTAAATAAAACTGTACTTGAGTTCTCACTGCAAATAGCCTCGTGGATACATTACATCAGTGGTTTTCAAACCAGTCCTGGAGCACCCCCAACACTGCACATTTAGTCTCCCTCATCATACACGCACAATGATTCTCATCAGCTCATTAGTAGAGGCTGCAAGACCTAAAATGGGTGTGTCCGATTGGAGAGACACACAAAATGTGGAGCTTTAGGAGTGCTTTGAAAACCACTGCATTTCATGATTGAACAATTAAATTAAGACACAAATCATGTTATTTGTTCAAGCCAAGGCTATCAGATCAAAGCTATTTAAGGATGATATGCATGGGGCTGATAAAAATATAATTTTCCCTGACACCCATAACCCTCCATTCTGCCAGCTGATATAAATGTTGATCATTAGAGGACTGATTCAGATGTATGTGAGACTAGACCTCAGAATCCCACCCAGTAAAGCCTGACTGTAGCAGTGATGCATGATCAAGACCTCCATTTCACTCTGTGGCACAGACAGTGGAATCAATCTAGACTTCAATGACAGTGCAATAGATGATTTTTGCACCATTTCTCAGTCACATAAGCACACGCACACACTCAAGTTCATCATGTGAACGAGCTAATGCACACACAGAAGAACATGCTGTGGCTGTGACATTAAGTAGCCAACTGATGAGGGATCATGGCCCAATGAGGGGGAGGAGGAGAGGGGAGGAGGAGAGGGAAGGAGGGTTAGATTGCAGGTGAGTTTTCCTTTACAAGCAAATTCCTGTCAGCTCTTGTCTGGAGTTCCCTTTTCCTCGTGCTTTATCACCATCATCACCACCACAATCCTCCTGACAGCTTCTTACCAAAACACCTCTCCCCTTCTCTCCCTCTCTAAAGCTTTCATTATTCCCTTCAACGCTGTTGGAATGTCCTGATGCAAATTCAGTGTTGTAGTATCAGTGCTTTTCATTAATACAGAAAGTAATTTCAACTCATCCCTCAGTTTATAAAAATAAACAAAAACAAATATTTTATAGTGCAGACCTCCAATCAAAGTCTGGCATTTTAATTACAGTGTTTAATCATTCCAACTTGTGTTAATTGAGCTGGTTAATGGTGAACTTATGCTGATGATACAACATATGTTGTAATGCATGGCACTATTTCTACAATATACAGTGTATTTAAAGAAAGAATACAAATTTCCTGTATGCTACTTACTGAATATGTATGCCTGACTCATGGAGCTAAACGAATTGCACTGAGCAATAAACATGGCGAAGATAGCAAGATATTGTGCTGTTTCTGGTTGTGGAAGAACACAGTCCCTGCTTAAGCTTCCTTTGGATTCTAATTTTATGACTGTGTGGTTAATCTTTATTTTTAATGAAGTTCCAGCTCACGTGTAAGACATTACACTTTGTTTGCTTCATTTCACTGCAGAATCGTTTGTAAACAAGACACAGGTTGAATGTTTTTTGTAGGCCAATGTGATGTGAGGCCAATGAGTCTTGCATTGTTACAGATTGTTTTGCTTATGTGTACATGTCTAAAAAAACATACCTTAGCATGCTGTCACATGCTGGAGAATCCTTTATTTGCTGGTTTATTGTGATCCGGGATCAGACTCGGACATGCAACGTTATGGGCCAGGGCTCGCAAAGCCCAACGTCCCGTGGCTGTGTTTTTCAGACGGCTAGCAAAACGAAAGCCCGTCGGCAGGCCGGTGAATCTTAAATAGTGAAATAACATTCCTTTCTTGATCTGCGTTGTTCACTCTCTTGACTTGTATATTCAAAGGGCGCACACCTGCGTGCGTGTGGTGTGTGTGTGTGGTTAGTGCTTATATCCACTGATCGGGCAGGCCAAGTAATAAAAAACTAAAACTAAGAGATAAATCATTGTGTTTGATTGATAAAGATATTTTGTGAGCCCTGTGAGAGAATCATTCCTGTCGGTGTTTTCAAAACAATCCCTCCCTTGTGAACTGACAGGGGAGCAGAAGCTCAATAATTATGCAAATCTTATCCAATCCTATCCGTGGGCGTTTACTTCCAAATCTTCAGTGCAACACGCCCATCAAAATCGAGTGTTTCAATAGAGCCTCAAAACAAGTGTAGAAAATAGCCTATTACTTACAGTGCCCTGCGAAAGTATTCAGCCCCCTTGAACTTTGCAACCTTTTGCCACATTTCAGGCTTCAAACATAAACATATAGAACCGTAATTTTTTTGTGAAGAATAAACAACAAGTGGGATAATCATGAAGTGGAACGAAATTTATTGGATATTTCAAACTTTTTTAACAAATTAAAAACTGAAAAATTGGGCATGCAAAATTATTCAGCCCCCTTAAGTCAATACTTTGTAGCGCCACCTTTTGCTGCGATTACAGCTGTAAGTTGCTTGGGGTATGTCTCTATCAGTTTTGCACATCAAGAGACTGAAATTTAGTTTGAAACAGCTTCAGCTCAGTGAGGTTGGATGGAGAGCGTTTGTGAACAGCAGTTTTCAGTTCTTTCCACAGATTCTCGATTGGATTCAGGTCTGGACTTTGACTTGGCCATTCTAACACCTGGATATGTTTATTTTTGAACCATTCCATTGTAGATTTTGCTTTATGTTTTGGATCATTGTCTTGTTGGAAGACAAATCTCCGTCCCAGTCTCAGGTCTTTTGCAGACCCCATCAGGTTTTCTTCCAGAATGGTCCTGTATTTGGCTCCATCCATCTTTCCATCAATTTGAACAATCTTCCCTGTTCCTGCTGAAGAAAAGCAGGCCCAAACCATGATGCTGCCACCACCATGTTTGACAGTGGGGATGGTGTGTTCAGGGTGATGAGGTGTGTTGCTTTTACACCAAACATAACGTTTTGCATTGTTGCCAAAAGTTCAATTTTGGTTTCATCTGACCAGAGCACCTTCTTCCACATGTTTAGTGTGCCTCCCAGGTGGCTTGTGGCAATCTTTAAACTATACTTTTTATGGATATCTTTAAGAAATTGCTTTCTTCTTGCCACTCTTCCATAAAGGCCAGATTTGTGCAGTATACGACTGATTGTTGTCCTATGGACAGAGTCTCCCACCTCAGCTGTAGATCTCTGCAGTTCATCCAGAGTGATTATGGGCCTCTTGGCTGCATCTCAGTCTTCAGTCTTCTCCTTGTATGAGCTGAAAGTTTAGAGGGACGGCCAGGTCTTGGTAGATTTGCAGTGGTCTGATACTTCTTTCATTTCAATATTATTGCTTGCACAGTGTTCCTTGGGATGTTTAAAGCTTGGGAAATCTTTTTGTATCCAAATCCGGCTTTAAACTTCTCCACAACAGTATATCGGACCTGTCTGGTGTGTTCCTTGTTCTTCATGATGCTCTCTGCGCTTTAAACGGACCTCTGAGACTATCACAGTGCAGGTGCATTTATACGGAGACTTGATTACACACACGTGGATTCTATTTATCTTCATTAGTCATTTAGGTCAACATTGGATCATTCAGAGATCCTCACTGAACTTCTGGAGAGAGTTTGCGGCACTGAAAGTAATTCAAAGTTTTTGATTTGTTAAAAAAGTTTGAAATATCCAATAAATTTCATTCCACTTCATGATTGTGTCTCACTTGTTTTATATATTACAGTTTTATATCTTTATGTTTGAAGCCTGAAATGTGGCAAAAGGTCACAAAGATCAAGGGGGCCGAATACTTTAGCAAGGCACTGTATTAGTTATGATGTTTTTGAATGTTAAAAACCACGCAAACATCATAAGTTGACCTCAGACAACAGTATAAAAAATGTAAAAAGCCAGTTCATGACACATTTAAATATAATATAATACAGATACAAATGAAACAAAGTGCTTTAAAGCTGCAGTAGGGAGTTTTTAGAAAATGTTAACTTAGCCTAAATTTTTTTACAAGCAGAAGACACAGGTCACTCCCCCTCTCTCTCTGCTGCTACAGCCCTCCCTCCACAGCTCCTCCCCCATCACAACGGAGCCGGCCGTGAACGCGCTAGTAAGCAAACAGTTATGGCACATTCACTGGTACGGATGAAACATCAACAATATGATTTACATTAACTATGGCCTGCCCATACTTTGACTACAAACCTCAAAACATTATGCATATTACAAAAACATGTAATGTAACTATATGACGTTGCACTATTTCTATAAGTAATAAATATCTAGTAAGATAATATAACGGTAACTAATGTTACAGTATGCAAGTAATTATTCTATCAATATGTAATGCTAAATAAGGTTTGCTATTATTTCAGCAGCATGACAAGTCAGTGAATTAGTAGGTTTCAATAGTTGCTTTGCACACTCAAAGGGCGTGATATTTTATCTGTATGTTATGCAGCGATGAGTTTTGACACGGAATCACTGGGCTCCGACGAGGAATTCACACCCACAGCGACTTCGAGAAGCTAAAATAATAACATATCTTAGTTGTGTAGTTCTTAAAAAATTAAACAAATCAAGCAGGGATATTTGCTTGTCGGGCAGAAACAACTCTGCATCGTTTTTTTAATTCTTTCAGGACACATAAGTTAGCTCCCTCCACCTCGGTAAAGCTCCGATATTTACCCTCGTTTTATTTCGGGTTCTTTTTTTATCATCGTCATCTGTCTTTTTCCGTTTACCCGTCTTTATTTTATGAGCAGGTGCCACTCGAGAAATTGGAAGTTTGGATTGTTTGTCCGCCATAAGCAAAGCTGCGGCACACTGATAATTTGAACGCCTGTACACGCTGTGCGTGAGAGGGGTGTGATCAGCACACACAGGAGCTTGATTGACACTGCTAAGACACTCCTCCTGGCTCTGATTGGTTGTTTGCTACCGGGAGCGATGTATTTCTGCAAATAGCAATAGGACCACTGGCAGGAGCCAGAGGAGTTTGATTTAGTCACAGATTATTTGTCTCATATTCTACTGTCAGGACATAACGACAGGTTTAACAAATATGTACAAAATACATTTTTACAAAAGTTACCTACTGTAGATTTAAGTTTTTCAGGTAGGTCTAACAGCAGCATTAAATAATCAAATGTAAAATAACACTGCATAAAATGCATATTAATCTGAACAGTAAAAGGTACACAAGTTCATTAATCTATGTACCGATGCAAATTGCATACTGTGCATATCCTGCAGGTAGTAAGAATAGTATGCTATCCGGAACATAGCCAGAACCTGGATTACTACATCCCACAATGTTATGCACAAAACTTGACCTTCTATTCCCAGTGTGATGGATGAATGCTGTAATGGACAGCAGCACATCACAGATGTCAATAGATCTTAACTTGCATCAAACCCGTCTAATTCCTCTATGAAAGCTGGTTTTGCTGTGTAATGCAGTCTTTCTCTGCATCTTTCTGTCTCGGTTTCTCTCTCCTCAATTAAGTTGTATGTAATGAGAAAATGCTTAAAATTGCTCATGTAAATCTATTTTTTATCTCATGCAGTCAACTGGGAATTAAACCGTGTGTTTCTGTCACATACTTAATGGCCTGATATCAAATCTCATTTACTGCTAATTTGAATGACCTTTCTGTTCAGTCAGACATGCTTACATTAGTCATCTCACAAGCACAGGTGTCCAAGCCTACATCAAGCAAAGAAAAACACTTTTTGAAATATTAGTGTTTATGAAATATTTGCAGGCTTACAGTCTGTCCGTTGCTTGGCGACAGGCTTGATGCCTAGGCTTCTTTTGGAAGTATTTTCATGGTAGTGAAAAAAAAAAATGCAATGAATATCAGCATGGCTGTGATTCGACTGTATGCAGCTGATATTCACAAATGTAGCAACTTAATGTAATATTGCTTAAATGAAACGAGTCCATCAAAGCAAGAAGTGATGAAAGGTAATATTATCAACATTGAGTGGGATTTTATTTATATTCCTTCAAAGTTTTTTGCCCTTTCATAGCTCATTTAATTACAAACAGGTTTCATTTGAAAAACACACAATACACTTTGTTGTCATAAATAAGAGTATACATAAAATTAATGTGAATATCTTATTTGTTTCTAGACTAATTTGATGAGAAAAAGTTCACATTGAAATCTCTGGCTTTTGATTGTAGATCTGTAATCTGAGCAAAGTTTGAGAAATGAAATGGATTTAGAGATTTGAATAGAATTGAGAAAAAATATTCTAAACAGGCCAATGCACATGTCTCATGATTTTATTTCTAAACATCATGTTTACTATAAAGTGTATGTAAAACAGTCCTACTAACCAGTCTTAACATAACCTCTACAAGCAGATTGCATGCGTTTTTTGCCATTATTCCCTATTGCTATCCTTCCCATCCCCCCAACCCCCCTTCCATCAATACTGAGAACATGTGAGGAGATTGTAACCATGTCAACGCTAAGTCACCATAGATTGGCTTCTGGAGTTTGTGGCTATGACAACAATCTATTGAGTCCAAAAGACATAGGATACGGGTACATTGTGTATATGGGGGTGATAGATGTGGTAAAAATAGCTTCAGTAAAGTGGGATATGAGAAGGTGTGGCCTGGTCATGTGAAAAACATCAGTCTTATTGATTGGCAGGAGCTGCAGGTGGAAGTCTGGAAGCCCATCTGGCAGCACAAAAACACCAGAAAATATTCATCCATAAAGACTATACTTCTCTTCACGTGTGTGTGTGTGTGTGTGTGTGTGTGTGTGTGTGTGTGTGTGTGTGTGTGTGTGTGTGTGTGTGTGTCCTTGTTTATATTACATTATGGGGACCAGAGTTTTTTTGAGAAAGTAAAAATGCAGAATGTTTCCTGTCATGAGCAGGTTTAGGGGTAGGGGCAGTGTAGGGGGATAGAATGTACAACTTGTACGGTATAAAAACCATTACGTCTATGGAGAGTCTCCACAAAGATAGTGAACCAGACATGTGTGTGTGTGTGTGTGTGTGTGTGTGTTCCTTGTTTGGCAACACTTGTGAGGGCACAAATGTCCTCACTTTTATATAGTAAAATATGAAAACAACTCACTAGTGAGGACATTTGACTTGTCCTTACTAGTTAAAAAGGCTTATAAATTGGCCAAAACAAGTTTTTATTTAAATCTATTGTTTTGCACATGTTTCTGTGATGGGTTGGGTTAGAGGATAGAAACTAGCATTAGCCTGATATAAAATCAATGGTAGTCTATGTAATGTCCTCACTAATATAGTGAAACAAACATCAAAACAACAAAAACACCAGAAAATATTCATCCATAAAGACTATACTGTGTGTGTGTGTGTGTGTGTGTGTGTGTGTGTGTGTGTGTGTGTGTGTGTGTGTGTGTGTTTAGTTTACGACCACTAATGGATAAAACAGCAACCATAACTTGTATATTTAGATTAAATATGTATCAATTATCAAGTCCTGAAAGTGTATCTGTAGGAAAGGAATGCATTATATATCTGTACCATATTTCAGAAATCAAGTGTTTGTGTGTGTCATTTATCAGTATTGGCTGATAATCAAAATTTAATTGTGCAAGTCTATTTCTCCCTATTTTTACATTTAGATTACTTCACACTCATTTACTGTTAAGTCTTTAAAAACACAAATAATTTAACACATATCATTTAATATTTTTAGATAATTTAGACTAAATAGAATACATTTTAATATTTACATTTTAATTTCTGCATTGTATTGGTTATATTAGATTATTATATATTATAGTGGTTTATCGGCCATAACATGAAAATATTTTGAGAATAAAATGAAAAGATAAAATTAATAATACATTTAATAATAAGATTCAGTCTGGTTTTGATAGGGCTAACTGCTGACCAACTTGCAGTTGACTGGTCAACTGAATTTACTTTTATGTACAGAAAGTGGAACTAAGGTTAGTCTTGATAGATCAGCATTTCCCTGAGACACTGCTGAGGTAAAAGCCCTTGATCAGATGAAGTAGCGGGATACTTCCCCGGATTCACTGCGGGATGCTTGTGTCTCAGGGGACACTCAGTGCAGCAGAAGGCTGGCCTAATTTAAGGTCTGCTTAAGATCATCAACCCTAATACACCAACACCATTTGCTATTCCTTCATTTCTTTTAAGAAGTTTAGGATTTTTGTGCTTTTTGGTGCCATTTTCATTTTGTTAAATACCTGACATGCTTTCAGAATGTGCTTATCTGAGCTGCATGTGTATAGAGATTCATATTGCACTACAGATAAATGTTAAAAGCAACAATGGCATCATCAACAACAGCAACAATAAGAAACATGTCAACAACAGTAGCAGCTTTCTTGGAGGTTGCAGTAAGCACTTCTGGAGTGGATGTGTATAAATATTAAAGTGTGCTTGGCAAATGCTATTGCATTCTCTTCAAGGTGTGTATCAAAAGTGGCAATGTGCCAGTACTAATATGAATGTGAATGATGACGGGTGTGTGCATAGAAGAATAAAATCCAGGCTGAATGCATCAGGGACATTCTCTGTTATTCCAGAAAGCAGCAGTTTACTTAGAGGTGACCTCGAGAAATCCTGTCAGTGTTACGATTTTAAAAACTTTTTGATGAAAAGTGGCTTTGATGGGAAAAAAACAGACTGTCATATTTAATGGTGAAGTTTTTAGTACTTCAGCAAAGCAGAGTCTTTTAATGCTGACTAGCGCAAACGACTTTTTATTTTGCTGCTGCTTTGTCTCTATGGTTGAAAGAAAGTATTTTATTATGAAAAAAATGACCTTTAAGATGAGGTAAAAACTCAAAATGCTGCTATAAGTGAGTATGCCTTTTCTAATAATAGTATCCTTCTATTGATATTCATACTATATTGGAAGATGTTCGTATTTGCCTTCCATGAGTTAATTCTTTAAATTAATAATTACATGATGCTTCTGATCATATTTCTTCTCTACAACTTTTCACTGACAGGACGGACAGACAAATTGCAGTGAGAGACACAGTTTTAATCCTGTCACAACACATCACTGACGTTCTGTCCGTTGTCTGTTATTACTCACAATAAAGCGTCACAACTGACTGCAGAGCCAGATAATTCATTGTGAATGGTGTTGTCTCCTGAATGAGAGTCTTATTTGACATGACAAGTCAAATCATCTCATTTCCCATCCAAGACTACTTGTAAGTGCCATTTAATATAATTGTGGAGCAAACTAAGCTAGTCATGGTATAAGGAGTGGTGTAACAAAAGCAATATATTGGACATTTCATTGAATTTTATTATCATTATAAGATTGTAATATATAATTTTGAATCTTACACAGTACAGATTTCCCTTTCCTGCCATAGGTGGCCCAAAATCAATTGTGGATACTCAGAAGGACTGAAATAGGCTATGTAGAATAGCACTATGTTGAAAACCTTGCTTTGATTGCCCTTTTCACAGCATGACTTAAAACTTACCTGCTGTAGTGCAGCAGCAATCACATATTAACTCCCTGGGTACAGAATGCTTTCATTCCTGACAGTGTTTATTATTTTTATTTTTTACTTCACAGCCTCAACATTTACCTGTTGTGGAATATTGCGACATCCAGACCAGGATATAAAATAGACAGCCTTACAAGGTGATTGTAGCCTTATTTTCAACAAATTAATGTTAGCACACCTAAATGTATCTGCCCTTTATGAATTTTTATTCATCAGAGATAATTCAGTCATGTCGTTGTTTGAAGTAAAATAGTGAAAAGCATTTTCTCCACTTCACTCTGACTTGTTCCCTCTGTTAATATGTTTAGGCATAATGATTTTCTGGTAATTATATTCTAGATGAAACATGAGCTGGTGACAGCAGAATATTTACTATGTGGAAAAAGGTTGAGATGTTCCCTGTGGATGTCGCATGCTCTGGAGATTTGTTTTAAATTATTCAAAATAGCTTGGTCAGTTAATTAGTCAGCCAGCTCCCAGGAGAGTAAGGTTTCTAAATTGTCTTGATTTCAGCCAGGAGACCGAATGGTGTCCCATAATGCCTTTGAGAACTTGCCCAGCACACATTCAAGCAAATAGGCACATTTTAATATGCAGACACCTTTTACATTTGCAGGAACAAATTTGTGATATTTTTTTTTTTTTGTATTAATTTTTGTTCCATATTTTGTTGATATGGAAGATTGTTTCCGCCACATAATAAAAAAGATAATTAATGTGGACTTTTTATCTCACCATTTCTACATATATGTACTCAGAATTCCCTGATATAAAGTTGCAATTGTGAGAAAAAAGTCAGAACTGTGAGATATAAAGTCACACCTTTTATTTTTTATTACCAGATATTGTTGTATGCCATTAAAAGTAAAGTCAGAGTTGTGCATTTTATTTTTAGTTGCTATTATTCAGCACTGAAGTGGATCTAAGCACACTAGCACAACTCAAAATACGCTTTTGGTCTTTTTGGATAGAGAAAAGCTTGTTCATAGATGTTTTTCATAGTTCATACACTGTTAATTTATTCATAAGGCTTCTGTAACATTTCCGTTTTATGTTCTTGTTCAATTGTGCTAACAATGAAAGATGCAGTGAACAGATTTGTCCTTATTTCACTGTTACTCTGTTACTTTATTTCAGCCTGTCACCAGTTTCATCAATGAGATGCTTTATGCACCTCAAAGTGTTTTTTGTGTATGTGTGCTTGTTTTTGTGAAATGTCAGGACACAAATGTGTATAATGGCATAGGTATTAAAAGGAGAGGGTGAAATATGAGGACATTACCCATGTCCCCACTTTTCAGAGTTTTTTTGAGAAAGTAAAAATGCAGAGTGTTGCCTGTGATGTGGTTTAGGGACAGTGGCAGTGTAGCGGGATAGAAAATACGGTTTGCATACGGCATAAAAACCATTACGCCTATGGAATGTCCCCACATTTCACAAAAACAAGCGTGTGTGTGTGGTGTGAAGAACAATTATCAGAAATAAGTCAGTGATGGAGGAATACTATAATTCTTTATGATTTCTTTAGTGTTACACAAATTTCCAGTTAATCAATCAGAATCAAGAGCCAGGTTTGAGGAGTTACATCAAATTTAGAAGGAGTTTTTGAAAAGCTAAAGAAAGGGCTGTTTAAACTGAAATGATCAGTGTTTCCCACCATTTCCAACTATTTTTTTATATTTTGTAAAAAAAAAAAAAAAAAAAAAAAAAAAAAAAAAAATATATATATATATATATATATATATATATATATTAGCCTAATATATAAATAAATCTAAATTATATACATATTTTGAAATGATTTGTTAAAGTAATCAAAAAGTGACAGTAAAGACATTTATAATGTTTCATAAAAATTGTATTTTTAAAGAGATGCTGTTATTTTGAACTGTATTTATAATTCTGAAACCAAAAATCTAGCAGTTTAAAAAAAATGTAATCAGCGCAACTGTTTTCAACATAGATAAAATAAAAAACGTTTTACTATACATTGTATAATACAGCTTTACCATCACAGGAATAAATTACTTATAAATTATTTTAAAATATATTAAAATAAAAAAATGGTATAGTACACTCTAACAAAAACGGTGCTGTATAGTACTAAAAGTGGTTATTTGGCTTGTAATCATAGGGGAACCGCTTTAAGTGCTGAACAGCACCAAATCTTGGTGATTCAGTGGTTCTCCAGTGGTTCTTCACCAGTTCTTTGGGATGACTGAGGTGCTATATAGCACCATTACCATATACAGAACCTGTTAAAGGTCTCGTTCTTCGCGATTCCATCTTTCAAACTTTAGTTAGTGTGAAATGTTGCTGTTAGAGCATAAATAATACCTGTAAAATTATAAAGCTCAAAGTTCAATGCCAAGCGAGATATTTTATTTAACAGAAGTTCCCTTTCAAAGCCTACAGCAAACGGCCGGTTTGGGCTACAGCAGGAAGTGCAGGGATGTAATGACGTCACTAGAACCGTTTGTTGACTAACCCTCCGCCGACAAGAACACGCAAAATAGGGGGCGTGGTCTCGTTGCTCTCCCACGTGGAGAAGAGCGCGCATTGAGTGCTTGCTTCTCCCCGGTATGGTAAGAGGCGGGACCTTTCCGGGCAAAGAGCGTTAAGCTGCTGTCCAATCACATCACGGGAAGCGCTGGCCCAATCAGAACTCGTTACGTATTTCTGAAGGAGGGACGTAATAGAACAAGGAAATCCTCAGGCCGTTTTTAGGACAGAGGAAACAGCGCTGTACAGATAAGTACATTTGTTTGAAAAATACTGTGTTTTTTTACACGCGAAACATGAACTCATGTTAAATTGCACACTGTAAACATAATCAAAGCTTCCAAAACACGCGAAGAACAGGACCTTTAAGGCCCTGTATTGTTCTTCGGGGTTTTTGAGCAGTTCTTTTGGGGTAGTAAAGGTGCTATATACCCGAGAACCACTTTTTTTAGAGTGCAATATTTCATGGTGCTACTGTAAATTCAAATAAATGCAGCCTTTGTGAGGAAAAGAGACTTTTCACATAAAAAAAAAAACCTTTTAAATGGTATGTCTTCATTCACTAATAAAATTTGTTCACTCATTTTGAAATATATTGCATATCTTTGAGTTGATATTATACTGTGAGTAAAAAAAGACTGATTTGCTGAGACATTTGATGAGATAAAAATAGGAAAGAGCACTGTATTGTTGTGGAGATGAGAAGATCACTGTTGCGTGTCTGGAGTCTATATGTTCTATAACGTCGTTCACACAAATAGACAACTTAAATAATATCTTGTTTTCTTTACTTGACAAGTTAATTCCATTTTTTGTAAACATTGTAATCTTTTGATAGACCTATTATGAATTTATTTTAAAGCTGCCTTTTATAGTTGTTTTAGATAAAGCAAAATGTCAGACTTCTTTTATGGCACAACGGTAGCTCATTGCTTTATTTAGTTCATTCCTCTGTGGGGAAAGTACTGAAACTCTGTTTAAGCTCTGATTTCACCACTTAACACGCCAGTTTTCAAGGTTATGTCCTCTGTGCCATCCAGGCAGGTTCATCCACTTCATTATATGATGCATGTAACAATGACACTGTGCTCCCCTTTGCCCTATACGAGCACCCACTGGCGAGCACTTCGTGGTGCAAAAACAATGAAAGACGTATTTATGGCATGAGAGGGAGAGACATCCTTTCACATGGCAGTTCATTAAGATGACGTCTCCCACTAGGGGACCTCATAGTCACTGAGACTAATGTGTTTCCTGTAGCACACATAGGAAATACAAACCTGGGGTTGATGCTGCAGCATAGCCTGAAACCTTCCTAGTTTACTAATAAATGCTTTAGTGTGATCTCCAGGGTTTAGTCCTGGTCTTCATTAGGCAGGTCTGGCCTGGTTAGAAGCAACTGGACAGGACATCACATGAGGAAACTGTACTTCTGCTGTTCTATCCAGTGCCTGTGAATTATTTTTGGTTCACGCAACCTTCCTCACCGGTGTCATCTCAGTACTTGTGGGTGTGTTTTATTTTCTCAATGATTTATGGCTTTCATTATATACACTTGATGCAAATTAGCATGGACTTGTCTTAGTTTATGGCGTTGCATTCATTCATTTTGGCAGGAACATCATGGGTCATCTTTTCCCCACTTCTGTTATCGGAGAGGTTAATTGTCTCATTGTAAAGGATATTTTACTGCAGATTCTGGGAGTAAATCTGTCGTCCTCATAAAAACCAAGAGTGCAAAACATAGGGGTTTATTTGAATTTAACTGTTGTAATTCAGTGCAACCAATGCATTATTTCCCCCCATCAAACTCCAGTATTCATCTGCATAAAGGGTCTGTTGCTCTCAGAGTTACATTAGGGCTATTGGTGCATGTTTTGGCATAGCTTTGGTTAGGATCAAATAAATGAATGTTCCTCTGTCCAAATTGCAAGCTGTGGGACTGCTATTGCCTCGCTGCTCTCACAAACCTTCCAATTGATTATGCTGACCAAGACTCTCCATTGAGCTCTCACTGGTGTCACACTATTGTCTGCTTTTCCTTTTCTTCATTCATCAACTTAGGAAACCCCCATTACTGGGCAGATGTTCCATTCTCAACAGCGTTCCTTGAGAGCCCGAGTTTCGGAATGCAGATTTGAGGCGTGGGGGTGGCAAGAAGAGGCTTCTTCTCCATCTTTCCCAGCCTCGTCTATAATGGGCCTTTCCTGGGGTTGTGCAGCAGCCATGAGTGTCTCTATTGAACCCTCACAGAGCGCAGGGCAAGAGCCTGGCGTCAGGGTCAAGGTGACAGCGCTTAGGTCGATGAATATGGATGACGTTGCTCCATCTGCTCTCGCTGCAGTGTGTAAACAAACACAGGCGTGTGAATAAGAGGCAGACGGCGTGCTCCCACAAAGTGACTCTCGTGCAGCAAGTAATAGCAAAGAGACAACTTTCCCAGCCTTTGGTGGGTAAGTGTATGTGCAATGAAAAACATCGATGAAAGAAAGATGAGTCTGCTTTGCTTTAGAGGTGTTGTGAAATGTTATAAATAAAGATAAATTTATCAGGGCTGCAGACTAAAATGACTAAATTGTGACAACACAATCTTTGCTTTGTGTACATCCATATTTTTTCAGATATAATCTGTGGTTTTAGATAAATTCTATTTTTAGGTTTTTAGTATTGTGCATGCAAAAGCCAACACGAACAAATGACTTATTCTTGAGAATAAGGGGGCTTTCACACTGGGCACATTTGCTGCAGTCTGAGTCACAGGAGCTATTATGCACAGCAGAGTGAGCGACGCTTTGGTTTAATGTATGTGCGTCGCATGAAGGGGTCTTTCTGCATCAGCACTGCCATCTCTTACACATGTTGTCCTTTTATGGAGTGCCTATTAACACTAAGTGCAAATAGTGCGCCTTGTTGGCAAGTGCTATTAACACTAGTCGTCATCGGCTAAAATGCATGTACATACTACTTTCTTCCTGAACAAGTGCTTACCCGAGTACAAGTTGCTTTCCCATTCAAATAAATTGTGCCACAGTTCCAGTGCACCTAAACTCAGACCACCTCCTACAGGTAGTCTCGGCTTCGGTACTGCAGAACCCCTGGGTCTGCATGACAGCTTTCACACAGCCTTTTCATGCAAACTGTGCAATATTTTGAATTTAACTGCCAGTGTGAGCCAGCACCCTAAAATGATCTCTAACTGGTATTTTATTCTTATTTTCTAACTTAATCATGTTAATTATATTTTATATTGCCAGAAACATTTTTTTAGACTTTGTTTTAAGACAAAAATTTAATAGGTTATTCTTTCAGGAATTAATTCTCTTTAAGTTAGAATAACTGCCAACTTGTCTTAAATCCCCAAAGGTAAGATGTTTAATACATTTATTCTTGTTTAAGCAAGAATAAATTAAGCATTACAAAAAACCTGATATAATCAATATTTCAAGGGATATGCTCAAGAACTCCGAAGTGACACCAATGATGATCATGTAAAAAAAATGCTCATGATTATGACTTTTTGCTGAATTCAAATTCAGGAACTTGCTTATGAATATTCTTAGAAACATTTTTGTTTGTGATTCGAAATGAACCAGGAAACCATACTGTGATGTACAAGTTAGTGTGGGTTACATTTAGTATATTTAGTGAATTTAAAGATCCATAGTCATAGATTTTTTTAATACTATATTTGAATAAAATAATTTATTTGGCAATAAGACTGTTGGAAATGGTAAAACCATAAACAACAACAGTGATGTTTAATTTTTTTTTACATTTTGCTAAACAGAAATAAACAGATTTACACAATCAAAATTACCAGTGAGAGCTTCAAATTAGAGTCTGTTATCTACCCACAAATAAAACTGACAAAGTGCCTGAGAATGTGCTTATATTGTTTTACAGCTCTCAGGGGGAACTTGCGCCTGTCTGCAAATTTAATTTACTCATCTGATATGTCTACGGTTTTATCCTCTTTCATGTGTTACGCTGATAAGAGTCCCAGAGGAGTCTCACAGCGGACAGCAAATGTCACATTTGTATAAAGCCAGGTCATAATGGCCCTGTATGAAGATTGTGCTTGCATGATATTTTAGAACACAAAAGATAACCACAAAAACAGTGTGTTTGATAATCATAATAAATCAGTGAAGATCACTGAAAAAAGAACCCAAAAAGAAGCATTTGAGTCATATTAAGACCGAGATTGCAGATGGCACTTAATCAAGATTAAACAGGAGGCAAAATGGATTATAAACTAAAAAGTTGAGAAGAAGCCAATCACGGCACTGTTGTACAGGCGACCATTATAAGTATCTTAAGCTCTTTGCGGTGGGGGGTTTTAACATTGGCTGGTAGTTTGGTCTAGTGTTTGTAAGCCCCATGTGGTCCAACTTTAAGCTCCTTCTGTCTGAAATGCCAATCAGCTGTGCAAAGTGAATGCGTGCAGAATTCACGCATACTGAATGGCAGTATAGAGAGTTTAAAGAGGACTATTGTTCCCTGATTCTTTCTGCCTCAAACTAGCAGGTGTAATCCACAATATGCATGTAGTTTAGTTTGAATCATCTGAAACTAGGGAGTGTGTGCAAACAATAGCTAAGTGATGCCCATATGTCGGTATATTTTAAGAAACAAGACATCTTGATGGCACTAGGAGCCGTTTGATAATTATTAAATTTGCGTCATTTTGGTCATAGTTACTGCCACAAGTGTTGTTCTGTACCTTGTTTATGTATTGAAATCATAAGAAAATGTTGTTTGAAAAGATATTTTGTGTTTAGTATTATAAGAAGCAAATACATGTTAAATACATTTTGTTAACAATACTTGTGTACAGCAAACAGAGACTACCATCTGTTACAATTCTTAAAATCCTTATTTGATATTGGTTAGCTGCTTTGCACATGTTGAGAATTCTTCTCTTTGTGAATTACCTGAAATTTATTTAACATAGTTTTCCAGGCATTCACTCTTCTTTGGTGGCCTAGTTAACACAGCTGTGCTGGAGAAAATAAATAAATAATGGGAATCTCCAAACAGCTATGGCTTTGCGACAAGACGCCCCATATCTGCTGAAAGCTTGTGTTCCCAGTTTTAGCCCTATATTGTATTAACAAACACTAGGCACAGTGAGAGGAAGCGATAATGTGAGGGATCCAAGATAAACGATCGTCTGGATCTCAATCTGTGATAATTTAATTCTACATAGTGTACATGAGGAAAATGTCAATATTGAGCATTTAACGTTTCCTCATTCACACAAATTGAAATGACTGAGCTGCTTTCACATGGAGTGTTAAAGCCTGACCCAAATTATAAAAGCAGCACGGTAATGGAAGTTGAATAATCCTAATCATCGTTTACAACATGTATGCTTACTTCACTGAGCCCATTGTCTTTGCCTTAAAATATTACATTGCTCAATAATACAATGCTAGCTAACTGTGTGCTTTGTATATGTACATTTCTGAAATACATATTTGGTCACAGTCTCCTCTGATAACAAATCACTTTTAATTGTTTAGACACGTGCATTTTCTGTGAAGCTGCTTTGAAATCATATGTATTGCAAAAAAGCGCTATACAAATAAATGTGAATCAAACTGAAAAATGTGAATTGAAATTTTGTTTTATATATTTTTAAAGGATAAAACAAAGTGTTGAATTGTTTTTAAAATGTAATGGTTACTGGCTAAACAAGGCCAGTAAGTAAATCAATAAACACTTTTCAGTTTTGCTATTTTTGTAGCAGAGTTACATTGTCTTTGTGGCCTAAAGTGAGCCACAAGCACGCAATGTCAGCATTTCTGAGTGCCTTAAGGTGTATTGTAAAACATTTATCCAGAATGATTGTGTCATTTCATTTTAGGATAGGGAATAATACATAGTTTAGAAACTGGCAGCTGACTCTCTTCTGCCATGTTGAAAGGTAATAAAAAGATTCTTAATCCATGGACAGATTGTTTATTTAAAGCTACAGTAACTTTTTTTTTGGTTCAAAAATTATCCAAACTCAATTTTTGAGCAAGTATATAACCAGCCAGTCTCCTTATCTTAGCCTGATTCACAACGGTAAGCTTGTGATAATGTGTTATCATTTGAGTGACAAAGAGGCAACACTTACAAACTGCAGCTTTAATTAATAAAATGGAAAATAAGGAAGAAACAAACAAAAAAAAAATTTGTGCAGATGTCCTAAAAACCTGTAGTCCTTATACTGTGTTTTACTGATTTCATGCATTAGAATTGTAGTCAGTGGTTCTTCTCTTCTTATTTCTTTCTCCTTTTCCTTCATAAATATTCTTTATTATATTATTATATTGAGCAAAGAACAAAGGTCCTAGTTAAAATATGAAATGTAAGCCTCTATCCAAATATAATCTCTCAGTGCATTGGATTATACAGATTAACCTCATGTTTGTACATCAGTTTTGTGTTTTGCCAGGGGCAGTAGGGGATCAGTGGTTGAAAGTGGCACACAATCTGATTTGAAACCTATGAGAAAAGTTTGTAGGAAATGTTAACTTCTTCACTTTTTAACTCTCTTTTTTTTTCTTGCTGTCTTTCAAATTCACAGGGGCTTAGAGCTCTTCACAAAATGTTTTTATTACCACTATCCATGGTGCTGAAATCCCGAGGGATAAACTGCCTCCGATTTAGAGCACCAAAAAAAAAGGACAGTTAATGAATGCAGATACTGCAGATATAGATATCTGGTAAGGTTCTATATATTCATCTTACATATTCATACATATTTGCATTGCTTATCAAATAGCTTTAATTTCTTATTTAATAAATTATATTAAATTCTATCCATTTGCATAAGATGTTGTTCATTTCAAAGACTAGAGTGAAAAGGGGATTTTAAATCTCACTAAAAGATGAACCTCTTAGAACATTCTATAAAATATTCACTTTGACCTGAATTTGACTGGACTCTCTTGCAGCATATTCAGAGACAGAAATGTCCGTACTTTGAATAAACAGCTTGCAAAATATTTATTTGTAAAAAGTAGCAATTATAAAATATACTGAAAAAAAAGTTATATATATAATATATACTCACCTAAAGGATTATTAGGAACACCATACTAATACTGTGTTTGACCCCCTTTCGCCTTCTGAACTGCCTTAATTCTATGTTGCATTGATTCAACAAGGCGCTGAAAGCGTTCCTTAGAAATGTTGGCCCGTATTGATAGGATAGCATCTTGCAGTTGATGGAGATTTGTGTGATGCACATCCAGGGCATGAAGCTCCCGTTCCACCACATCCCAAAGATGCTCTATTGGGTTGAGATCTGGTGACTGTGGGGGCCATTTTAGTACAGTGAACTCATTGTCATGTTCAAGAAACCAATTTGAAATGATTCGAGCTTTGTGACATGGTGCATTATCCTGCTGGAAGTAGCCATCAGAGGATGGGTACATGGTGGTCATAAAGGGATGGACATGGTCAGAAACAATGCTCAGGTAGGCCGTGGCATTTAAACGATGCCCAATTGGCACTAAGGGGCCTAAAGTGTGCCAAAAAAACATCCCCCACACCATTACACCACCACCAGCAGCCTGCAGTGGTAACAAGGCATGATGGATCCATGCTCTCATTCTGTTTACGGCAAATTCTGACTCTACCATCTGAGTGTCTCAACAGAATTTGAGACTTATCAGACCAGGCAACATTTTTCCAGTCTTCAACTGTCCAATTTTGGTGAGCTTGTGCAAATTGTAGCCTCTTTTTCCTATTTGTAGTGGAGATGAGTGGTACCCTGTGGGGTCTTCTGCTGTTGTAGCCCATCCGCCTCAAGGTTGTGCGTGTTGTGGCTTCACAAATGCTTTGCTGCATACCTCGGTTGTAACGCATGGTTATTTCAGTCAAAGTTGCTCTTCTATCAGCTTGAATCAGTCGGTCCATTCTCCTCTGACCTCTAGCATCAACAAGGCATTTTCGCATACTAGATGTTTTTCCCTTTTCACTCCATTCTTTGTAAACCCTAGAAATGGTTGTGTGTGAAAATTCCAGTAACTGAGCAGATTGTAAAATATACAGACTGGCCCGTCTGGCACCCACAACCATGATACACTTAAAATTGCTTAAATCACCTTTCGTTCCCATTCTGACATTCAGTTTGGAGTTCAGGAGATTGTCTTGACCAGGACCACGCCCCTAAATGTATTGAAGCAACTGCCATATGATTGGTTGATTAGATAATGGCATTAATGAGAAATTGAACAGATGTTCCTAACAATTCTTTAGGCGAGTGTGTGATATAGATATGAAATTATTGCATTTCAATTTTAATATCAACATTTATACTTACGTTTATAATAAATTAATTTGTATGCATATATTTTGTTACCAGGCAGGGCTGCTTAATATTTAAACTACATGTGGGTCAAAGTTAATCGCCTCTTTGACGTGATGTGGCGAAGACACTGCTTCCGTTGTGAGAGGACTACATTTCAAGAGTTGGCTTTAAATTTTAAATGTGAGTCTATGGGAGTGTCTCTCAAATATTTAAGCTTTTTGCATCCATTAAAGCACATTAAAACAAAATTTGATTTCTACAAATCCCTTTTTGGTCTTGATTAATAGTACATTAGGCTCTTTGATATATTAAACAATTTGTTTTTGAAAAGCAAGACCATTAACTCTTGATCAATTCATCCAATTACTTTTTTTTTATTCTACTCAATCCACAAAATATGTCTTTTTGTGTTAGTCAGGCTGAAAAATCAAGTGTTTTGTTATTGCATTTTCCTGAATGGAGGAACAATGTCTGTAAGTGTGTGGATGTGATTTGTAGCTCTGCATTGCACCAATTGCACTAATTCATTTTGTACATTTATGATTATGGACCTGGACCTCCATTTTGAAGAAAGTAAGAGGAATAATTCTGTTTGTAATGGAGGAAATTGCAGTCTGACTTTGCATTTCATAAAAAGGAGAGAGGTACTTGACATGATGTGAACATGCTTTGCTATAGGGGATTAGATTCCACCATCAGAGGAAGAACTCATGCTAGCCAGTATCAAGGCATCCAATCTGCCTGGCAACCGTTGCCGTGCAAGCATGAGCTCTCTCTCTCTCTCTCTCTCTCTCTCTCTCTCTCTCTCTCTCTCTCTCTCTCTCTCTCTCTCTCTCTCTCTCTCTCTCTCTCTCTGCTGTATGTGGGAGAATTTCTTGCACTGAAAGGGCCGTTCCTATATCTCCTCCACCCTTTCTCTTGTTCTTATCCATTCTCTGTGCCAGGGGTCATAACCCTGACCCTAAACAAGGTCGGCATTGTGACCCGGAGACAAGAGATTTTGCCCTCAAGTCTCTCTCTCTTTGTTTTGTAGGAGGAGGGGCACATATGAAGGCACTGTCATCCATCTCTGAGTTTCATGAGACACAATGTCACGGTTTATCATTTTGAAATGCACCATGGTACGGAGTGTTTCTTCAAAAGTTTTTCAAAGAATACAATTTTTGCCATTTTTCTTTGTTAACATTGAATGATGCAACATTTGAGTTTTACTACTTCTACTTTGAGTACTTTACTACCTCACATTTGGGTATAAATCTTATTGCTATTAAACAATAAATCAGTCATAGTGTCAAAAGAAACCACTATAATCAATCATATAACCTTGTAGAGAAGAGACCACAGTAGTTCTGTCACCTCCCACCCATGAGAAAGAGCAATACAGCTGGTGCTCTCATGCTTTGGATTCAATCTGCTCCTTCACTGATTCTTGAGCCAACACATAATTCCCCATGACCATTAATCCCCTGGTTAAAGTTACTGATAGAACTGTATAAAAATGAAATGAGGGTGTTATTCATTCTCTTCTCCTAATCCACGCCTCATTCAAATGAGTCCTTATTTGCTCCTCTCTAATGTTACATTTTTCATCCCACACTCTAAAAAATGCTGGGTTAAAAACAACCCAAGTTGGGTTGAAACTGCACCAACCCAACAATTGGGTTGTTTTAACCCAATGGTTGAGTTGTTCTTACCCAGAAATTGGGTTGTCTTGAGCAACATTTAACCCAACCACTGGGTTAAAACAACTCAACCATTGGGTTAAAACAACCCAATTGTTGGGTTGGTGCATTTTCAACCCAACTTGGGTTGTTTTTAACCCAGCATTTTTTAGAGTGCACATTCACCTGAAAGTGTTGTTCCTGCATGAGCTCTTAACCAGGCTAGAACGGTAGGCATGGAGACTAGGCTATTGGCAGTGATGGTTCTCTGCATGTAGAGACTGAGAGGTGAGGTGTGGAAAAGAAATGCATTATGGAGGTGGTCTTGGAGTGGGCTGGAGAGATGAGAATGCCATAGAGAAAAACATTTCTTGTATTTGGAACATGCTGTCTGCTGTCCTGTCAGCTTTGGATCATGTAGCTCTGTGTATGAGTGGATGTGGAGGTTTTTGTTTAGGAGAGTGTGTGAGATTTTAAAAGCTGATCATTTGATCAGGGATGCACAAAATGAGCTGACATATTTACACTGAACCTATTATTTCCTATACTCACTGCTGATTGGAGGTTAACCCTTTAGCAGTGAACTTTAAATAAACCTGCATGCAGCGGCTTCTCAATTGTAACGATATTAAGAATATACATTATACAAACTCAGTCTGCAAAGGCAGGTCAGAGGAGCATATGAGTGTCTGTTTGAATATGGGGGTTTCTGGTCCTGTGAACTTAGTTATTTCTATAGTAATAAAACAAATATATATTAATAATTATTTTCATTAATTATAATAATAATAATAATCTCTGAACCAACAAATGTAATTTCCACCACTTTTTTGTTATTGTGGTGAAAATCACATTTAAATGGAATGGCTGGCTCTCATATCCTCATTTTATTTTTGGTCGTGATGGAAATGTCACAAGTGAAAGACAATCAAAATACATAATTTTTACACAAAACAACATTTACATTTTTTCCAACATTTTAAAAAAATGTTAAGATTATTTTACTCTTTATTTAGAACATTGTTGTTGTAAAAATGTATAATATTAACGCAATACTTTTTATGATGGATAAAGAATAAAGTCTGGGTTTGTGACAAGAGTAAACAAAAACACACTTTTTAAAGGTTTGGTTCACTTTTGTGAAACATTTCACAACCATTTACAAGCACTGAATGAATAGGGCCATGTACTCTTGTCTCTCTTCTACAGAACACCCAGGCTTTAATGTGGCCTTATTGATGGACTGACCTCTGCCAGCACCTCATATCCACAGGTCCCATCTGACTCAGTGCTACTTTGAACCCTCTCACAACAAATTCATGATTTTAAAACTCATTGTGGCAGATAAGACCAACCCCAGGCTCCGATTTAACTTCTGTTAACCTCTGTGTCAGTCTGAAGGAGATGGAGCCATTCTAAAGCCAGCAGTGCTGGTTCAGAGATCTTGATTTTACCCAAAAAGTAGGAAACTATTTGATAGCATCAACATTGCATTATATTCATGCATTTTCTATATTATAATGGTAACATGTGTAATGAGAATGTATTCATATTAATATATTATACAATTGTAAAGAGCTGTTAAGGGGTAGATATTTGTCTGACTGAACCTTGCTGTATTAAGCATGGTTTAGCATGCTGAGGGAATCCTCTAAAGCAGACATATCTTACTCTGTTTGCTGTCTGCCTTAATGGAATAAATCAATATTTTCAACCAATGAGTGTGACCTGAATATTCCTGCAACTGAAGCAAGAAGAAAAGCAAAAAAGTAAAAATGTGCAGTTGTTGGCTTGCACAGCGGTTTCTACCTACTCTTGAAATTGTATTTGTTGGTGTAACCTAATGTGGTCACATGCATTTAGTCATATGAGATAATATCTTTGATTTAAATGATACCACATATAGCGTTGCAGAAAAACAGTGTTGTTTTGCTAATTATTTAGTTTTTCCAAAAATATTCTAAGATAAAGATTTAGTTATGTGGTTGTGGGTGCATGTGTTTGATCATCACCTTCATACCACAGTACAAATCTAGCCAAAGCACCTGATTCTGTTTACCTGCAAGCTAAGGCCTTCAAGGCATCAGTGACCTCAAAAAGTTCCCCTGTTATCTGCACCCACCCACGCACATGCAAACACACTGACAGCACTCCATCTGTCTGTATCTTTCAGTGGGGATAAAGCATACCATGGGGGAGGCAATGCAGGAGCTGTATTCTCCACTTGCCTCCAGTTCTCTATAAAGGCCTATGTCTGAAGGTGACTCAGAGAGTGCCCACGCATTTATCCAGCCAGTGGTTTAAACTCATTGACTCTCTGGGTAATTGTTGTATCGTTCTATTATCTTTCTCTGAGTAATTGTTGTATCTATTCAGTAGAGATCAGTAGATGATGTTGAGTTACACATACTTTTGAATGAATCAGTGTTTTATTATTTTTGCCTATATTAAAGCTTATTTACATCAAGGATGATAATGATAACTATGAAGTTTTAATAATCTTTCTAATTATATGATAATAGGGAAGTTACACCATAACTATATTAGTGACGCAATGGAAGCACACTATATCATCAAAAGTTTTGGGATGCATGTCTATACATGAACTTTAATAACATCCCATTCTTAATCCGTAGTCTTTAATATGGAGTTGGCCCATCCTTTGCAGCTATAAGAGCTTCAACTCTTCTGGTAAGGCTTTCCACAAGATGTAGGAGGGTATTTGTGAAGTCAGGCACTGATGTTGGGCCTGGCTCACAGTCTCCACTCTAATTCATCACAAAGGTGTTCTATAAGGTTGAGGTGTGCAGTCATGTTGGAACAGGAAGGGGCCATCCCTAAACTGTTCTCACAAAGTTGGCAGCATGAAATTGTCCAAAATGTCTTGGTATGCTGAAGCATTACGAGTTCCTTTCATAGGAACTAAGGGGCCAAACCCCACCCCTGAAAACAACCCCGCACCATAAACCCCCCCTCCCCCCCTCCACCAAACTTTACACTCGGCACAATGTAGTCACCGCTCTCTTGGCAATCGCCAAACCCAGACTCATCCATCGGATTGCCAGGCAGAGAAGTGTGATTAGTCACTCCAGAGATCATGTCTCCACTGTTCTAGAGGCCAGTGGCCGTGTGCTTTACACAACTGCTTCTGATACATTGCATTTGGTGATGTAAGGCTTGGATGCAGCTGCTTGGCCATAGAAACCCATTCCATGAAGCTCTTTACACACTATTCTTGAGCTAATCTGAAGGCCACATAAAGTTTGGAGGTCTGTAGCAAGCAGGCCACACAAGTCCTGAAAAGCTGGCTGGATGCAGTATAGGTCATAAAGCCCATCCTCTCCATGAAATGTAATGGGACCTAGACAAACTAAACAATCAAATTATACTTAAAAAAAGTTTTTTTTTTTTTTTTCAAATATTGTTTCTGTCATTTTAGGCAGTTTTTATCACGCAGTTGTAAGTTCAAGTGTTTGTTCTTTAAGTAAGTCTGTTTTTAGTTAGTTATTTGATGCTATAATAATGGAGGTGTGACTTCTGAGATTGGCTGCTTCTTCAAGTAAAGTAGTCACTGAGGCACTAACAGACAACATCAAGAGGAGCTTTAATTTTAATTTCTACATTTCCATAACTGTACTTCACAAAAAGTTGTTAATTATGCGTGTGGGCGGGTCCTTGATATCACGGCTCAACTTAGCGCTCACTACTGCGCAGACTTGAGACCCAAGATGTCAGTGTCATTTGAAGACTGGAAGGTGAAGGCATGTTGTCCATCTTTTATACAGTGTGTGGTCTGTAGTTATTTACTCTGGAGAAGGTTGGAGATTTCTACGCCTCAGCATGCTTTGTGATTTTATGTGGAGTTGCTGTTTTTCCCAATTGCTTCCAATTTGTTATAATACCGCTAACAGTTTGCCATGGAATAGTAGTGAGGAAATTTCACAAAGGGACTTATTGCACAGGTGGCAACCTATCTGTGGTAATGGAAGTCATTGGAACACCTGGCTGAATTCAATGATTTGGAATTGCGTCCCTGTACTTTAGGCTATATAGTGTATATATATTTGAAATAACTTTCAGAACGATTTTTCCCAGCAAAATCAAGATCCAGCCGACTTTAAAGAGCTTGAAAATTTTAAGTCAAAAGACAAAACATGCAGCATATGATCATAATAATTTAAATGCATTTAAACGTTATTGTTAATATAGTTGTCCTTCTTTGTGTGAACCTGAGTTTGCTCATTGCTTTAGAACAATGTATAACAACCAAAAAATAAATTAATTAAATATAGTCTATTTCTACAACCTTTCAAAATAGAATTATGAAATGAATTACCCCAAATCACCCATGAATCCCCCCCTCCCCCCATATCAAGTGTCTGCTTATTGTGAGCAAACTAATTAACAGGCGAATAAATTAGCGAGGAAATGTTTTCATCCACCACGTCTCAGTAGATCTATTTATTTATTTATTTATTTATTTATGCATGTTATTTAGAGCGCAAAGTTGTATAACACCCTATTCTCTTTTTCCATAAACACATTTTTTTTTAAATAAGTTATTAACAAATGTAGGCTATTCTTTGTTCTAAAACAGGAAATTTTGTCTGAAAATGTCATCTTAGCCTATACAATGCACAAAGATATATGGATTAGGAAGAAAAACTTTCCTGAAAGTGAGGAACCGAACAAAGGGACATTGTCTCATTGTAAATCTTTGGTGAGTGGGACACCATGCAGAGTCCTCCATCACACGTCAAAGAGGAGGAGGGAATCAGTGGAAGACGTTCTCATAAGAGAATATCACCTCCTTAGCATTTCAGCTTCCACGCCCCGCGTTATCCCCACCGCGCTCCCCCATGCCCGCCTTTGTTCGCATCACAACAATCCCTGAACAGATGGTGCTCTGCTTGGGAATCGAATGACAGCCACCGGCTAGCAACCAATCGCCTGCTCGGGAATCAGCTGACTCGCCTGGACAGCGCCAGGTGCTGTCATCATATTTTCCTTGGCGACGCAGCACGGGTTCCACAGTAACACGGAGACACGGCGGATGAGAGCCAGTCAGCGGATTCCTGCAAGGATCCATGCAAAACCTGACCATGCGCTTGGCGAAGGGTGCACATGCATATTCGCGGACTGGATGTAACGAAACGATGCCGCTGTAATCGTTACGGAACTTATGAACGATGTGATGGTGTTAATTATCTATGGATTTTCTTTAAGTGCTCATTCTTCTGTTCACAAGGACATAGATACTGTATCTAAATACTGTAAGTGCATGAACCAGTAAGTGCGGAGGGAGGACTTCAATACCATTCGGAACCTGCAGCAAGCCAAAGAGGTACGTTCAGATATATTTTAAAGCATCCAACTTGATATTCCCATTGCATGCTAAACCAGAACGATAGGCAACTAAATGGGGTATATTCTGCGCTGTGTAATAATAATAATCATTTAAAAAAGAAAACAATATAGTGGCTTACACTTTATACTTATTCTGTAGCAATGAGCTATGGTAACTCAGCCCAATATGAGCTTCTTTCGGGTTAGATGAAATTAGATGGTATCTGTGTTGCTTCGCTTTTTAGGCTTCTCTTATGGGTTGGTTGTATGGCAAGCCGGCTAAGCATTTATTAATTTAACTACTGCTCTTTTTCATATAAACAGTGCTTACTTATGAATAACAGGCTACTTATTTATAAACAGTATAATAAGAAATAGTACAGATTTTTTTTTAAATTAGCCTAAGTAAACAATATAATTGGTTACTGTTATCTTTTTCAGTTTCATTTTTAACTATTATATACTTATTCATTATATACTAAAAACTTTTGCAATAGTTAAATATTTAATAGATACAATTAAGTTACAACATTTAGCAAATTGTTACAAACAATAGAATAGTTGCATGTTACTAGGATAGCTGGATAGTAATAAATACTAGTTTGTAGGGGATTCAATGTGCATTGAGTAGATACTAGTCAATATTGGATAATGCATTGGTAATTAAAATATAACTACTAAAAATAAGTAGGCTAATAGTAATATAAAAAATGTATAATAGTTTAAAGAAATTACTGTTTACATGGCTTGCCATACGGCGTGATTTACTGCATTTAATAGCAAGGGCGCATCGGCTGTTGCTTGAGATGTTCAAGGGTAAAACGTGTGATTCTTTTTTTTTTCTCTCCCATAAATTAAGGTTTGTTAATGAGTACACACAACCCATGCAGTATTTGTAAGAACATAGTCTGGTAAAAGATAATGCCACAACGTGTGCTATAGCAGAACGGGAAGGGAATGGGATGCGGTCGACTTTTTAAAAGCTTTGTGTCAAACATGCAGGCATGCAGTGCTAAAACAGCATTGACTGAATTCATGAAGCAGTCGGTTGCGTCTTGTAACACAGTTTTACCTCTAATTCTACTTGATTATTTTGCATTGCATTGTTTAAATTTGTCACAGTGATAGGTCTGGTCTGTTATATTTAGCCCCATGAGAGTGATTTTACACTGTAATTGTGTTGGAAATCGATCGCAAACTTTGATCTGATCACGTTATTGCTGGCTTAGCGCAGGCGCGGGCATGAGGTCTGGTTGGCGATGCAGAAATGTGATTTGCATCTCAATGTCCAGGCACTCTAGCAGATGTTTCGTTGCTTACTCATTCGAAATAAGACGCCACAACTTCCATAGGAAAAACAATAAACACGGGAAGACGTCTTTTAGTCAGGGAAGGATGTATAATGAGGTTTGAGGAGGGGGGGTTGTATTGTCCCTGGGGACGCCACCCCTTGTTGCAGCTGTTGCGTCTGTTGCAGAAGTTGTTTTCTCACATTTGAAGAGAAGCGTCCTCATAAGCAACAACAACGCAAGGGAAAATGTCGGGCATATTATGGGTGGTTACATCTTTAAGAGGTATGTGGGAAAATGTAATATTTTGTGGAATTATATATATATATATATATATATATATATAATTTAGATTTATTTATTTATTAGCCTAATATATATATATATATATATATATATATATATATATATATATATATATATATATATATATATATATATATATATATATATATATATATATATAATGTGTTTTTATATAGCACACTGTTTTTAATCGAAGATATAAAAACATTTGACACAATAAATGAGTATGTAAATATATATATATTTGGTAATGTAAAGTAAAGTATGTACGATTTTGTTTGCTTCTTGAAATATTGTCCTATGGTAAGAGGGTTAGGCATAATAAGTTTAGACTTCAGCCTAGACCCTTTCGGTCTTTGTCCTTGTCTTTCAAATGTTGAAGGATTATATAGTTTAATTTAAAATACTTTGTTCTTTTTAAATTTTGTATTGTTTTTGTTTTATGTTGTTTTGCTTTTTTCCCCCCTCCTCTTTGGATGAATGACCGAATAAACTAATAAACGAACTAACTAACTAACTAATATATATATTAGTTAGTTATATAATATATATATATAATATTTTAAACTGATGTATAGCAATATATAATGGGACCTTTTCTTTGACCTTTACAGTATATAATGAATTTTGGTCACTTCCACTACCTTTGCAGAGCCACAGTTTGCTCTTTTTTTTCTGTCAATCAAAAATACTACAAGTCTACTGGGTCTTACTGTGGTTTACCCTGACATTAGATAAGGTGGTCTGGAGCTGTAACAGGCCTGTTATGTGTTTTCCCTCTAAATGTGCATGTCATTTGGTTTCTATCAGTCTGTTGGGATTAGAAGCAACAGTAGTGGTGAGAAATAACAAGTCTGGCTTTTGTGTTGGTCGCATAGATAAAGAGTGGAATAGCCCAAGCAGCTGTTTGACTAATTCTGCAACCATAATCTGGTTAAGAAATCACTCTGCAAAGGATATGTTTGGACAGCAGGTGAAGGAGGAAAATACATTCCTTACTGCTTTTTAATGCATTTTTAATTATGCATTTAGGTATTTCTTTTAAACAGCATTAGTAATGTAAAGATATAAACTCTAAGGAACAAATTTTTAACCAATTATTATTTTATTATTACTTTTTAGGTAATATAAGGGTAAATCTCACAGAATAAATTATGCATCATCTGTTCAAGAAGATTAAAATGGTTTGTTCACATGCCATTATTCTACAGGCTGTTTGAGGTTTTGAGTTTGAGATTATATACATTCTGGGATCCACTTAGTAACATTTATAAGTGCAAATAGTTTGAAACTGAAATGGGACCTTTGGGGTTTTCTGTGCATTTATTCCTCTGCACTTATCCTTGTGCAGGGAACACAGAGACTCAATTTGATCAGCAATCAATGTTTTTATGTCATTCACAGTAGTCCCCATCTCTGCAGCACTGTACCGCCCATGCCATTACCCCACAGTTCAACCCTGGGCAAAGCTATGATTCACCATGCAATTAATAATACCCCTCAGATTAAGAGTTGGCAGGCGTAAAGAGTCTTGAATGTTGGATGTTAAAAGATCTGCTCTCTTGGCCCTTTGCAAACCCGTTTTGATCCAAGAATAAAATTAATTACTATTAATTTCTCACTCACTTTCTGTGAAGGTTTTTAGGAAGTGAGTCCCTCGGTAAGATTAGCAGTGAATTGACCATGAAGTTAGAGACAAGATGGTCTTTTTTTCTTTTCTTTTTTGGATGACGTAAGCCATTTTAGCAGGGCCTTTTGAGTTTCTCCACTTGTTTATTTAGACTTTCGTATTGTATGCTGGGAATGCATTTCCAGTGTTTCCTCTGCCGCCGCAGTAAACTGTGTGCATATAGAGAGTTAGAAAAGCAAATACAGTTTATTTTAAGTCATGTAGACTGTGAGAAACAGTAACAAAATCAGCCCTGTTCATATCTGTAGCACAAGAGTTTTTTTCTTTTCTGTTTTTATTCAGTAAGTGCCTTGATGAATCACTGAATCAAATCATGAACAACAAATGATGTGTTCTAATGTTTGTGTGGATCCTGGCCATTAGTAGCTCGGGCTTGCGTACCAATCCAAATACCCTTATTTTTTTATACAAGCATCAACCCATTAGTGTTGTTTGTAGTAGTTAGAATATTGATTTTCTGCTAGGGAATTAAAAACTGCATTTTACCGTGCTCAAGTTAAGAGTTTGAAACCATAGTGAGGTTGCTTAGGAGACTGTGTCTTCATTATCTAAAAATCTTTAGGGTTTGTTTTTACTACTATTTCAGTTTCATTGATTTTTGTGGTTGTAATCACCTCACTTAGGAATTTCAGTTTAGCTTTTACTGTATATACTTCAATTAAAACTGCAGGCTAAAAGAAAATATTTTCCTCAAACTTAAAAAAAAAAAAAAAAAAACTGTCAGACACTAGCAGTTTCAGTGACCCACAGATCAGACATGCCTTCAAAACAGAAGTCTTCAATCTCTGCAGAGAACAGATCTGCATCTGTCGGTGATCTGAAATGGCAGGTGTTTCAAATAGGCTCCCATTGAATTTCACAGCTGTCATTTGTTATCAAAAACGAGAGGAAGTTCGGGATGACGGGCTGGACAACAGGAAGCAAGCTGGCTGCAGAAGTTCACCTAATGAGGTTGGAATGGCGTAAATAGCCATTAATTTGCCTGCAGATTTGGATTCAGATCCTGTTTACTTATAAAAGAGTGAATATTTATGAGGATCATCAGGATGTTCTAATTGTGGTCCTTAGGCAAATAGTACTGTGAGAAACATTGTGTTACATCATGTTTCTTCCATTCATAATTGCAGCTTTTGCACACTTTTCCCCAAATACTGAAATGTGAAAAGAGTAATTGTCTGTTGTTTGTATTAACTTCCTTATGAGGTTTTCATTTTTAACCATCATATTATAATAACTAGGGCCAGATTTACTAAACAGGGCAAATTAGCGTGGGAGTGCAATTCTAAAAAAAGCGCAGATGAGGGTGGAATGTTCTACACGTAATCTACTGACAACGTGCAAATGAAAGAACACAGAAGCAGCCAGATCATTTCCATAATGAACAACACAATCTACCAGTTAGCGTCTGGTTTAAGACGTGGGTTTTTTTTGGGGGCGGTAAATAATGGTGCAAATACCAGTAATTTGATGGGCATAAACCTTAATAAATCACCTTGCATTTAAATGAATTGTATGTAAAAAATGTATTTCAATTAATCATAAAATGGCCCTGATATGTCACTAGACATTAAAAAATCATGTTAATTTCAAATACTTATGTCACTGACAACAGTAGTCCGGCCAGGATATTGTCATTTAAAAGTTGTTGTTGCAGCCCTACACTGATGTTGATGCTGACTTGTGTTTTGACCTGAAGCTCCGCCCTCCACCTATCAACCAATCATGAAGTCAGTAGTGTTTGGGCATCCAGGTTGCCAGCTCTGCTCTAGTTACAACAGCTGCATAGCTTCTATCTGGCAACCTTGAGTCAGGGGGAGGGGGAGAGGGAGACACCGCTCTACAGCCACTTGAAAATGATCACAGTACCAGTTTTGGCCACAATCTTACATACACTTCCTTTAAATATTCTACTCCCATAAATTTTGCATCTGAGAGGGAAACTACAAATGCATATGCAATAAGTTCAGCCGCAAAAATAACTGTGTAAACACCTTTCTAGCATGAATTTTTCACCGTGTCTTTTGTAAATCCTGACAGTTTAACGCCAAAAGAGGGTTTGCCCTGGTGCAAGCTGCTAGGAAATCTGGCCCCTGATATTGCAATTTATAAGGCCATTATTTAAAGAGAACATAAGGCCTCTGGGTAATTCTAAGCTTGTTTGAACCCCAAAACACTTTGCATCAATATTAGTTTTATTTGGGAACAAGTTTGGCTGCCGAAAGATCAAAAGAATTCTCAGAGCAGACTTAATGAAACTGAAGTGATGTCTCTGAACTACAGGCAGACAACTAGACCTTAATCTAAAATCATAGAGCTGAAATGGTGGCTTAATTTTAAGCCCCAGTATTCAGTCTTAAATGAAATTGTGATCACTGGATTACTTAATCCTACTTACTGGAAAGGTTTTGGCCTCCACTTTGGTAAATACTGCTATTAAGAGCTGAATCTGAGATTGACCTCAATATTAGTAAAAATGAAACGTAATTTGTGTGAAAATTGCAGGATATAAGGGCACATTTGACCCATTGTTTACTGATTTTAAACAATGGAAACATTGATAGTAATAGTGTATATTTCAACAGATTGAAAAGTGGCATCATTTACTCACCCTCGTGTCGTTTCTTATAACTTTATTTCTTCTGTGATAAGATAAATTTAAAAAAAAGGATGAAGTAATTTTCATTTTTGGGTGAACTATCCCTTTAAGAGATTGCTTAGACATGTTGCAAACTGAGTGTCATTAAAAATCATGGATCATGTTCTGGTAAAAAAAAAAAAAAAAAAGTAATTAGTTGCTATTCCTGGAAAGTGATGTAACACTTTAGTCTTTCTATTTTTCTTTCATTTCATTAATCTGCCACTTTTTAAATTTTACAGATAAGTTTAATCTTCCATCTTAATTACCTTATTAAGATATTTCACATGTCATTGTGTGATAAATTGCATTACAAGCTAGATAATTAGATAATGTATATTTTCATTGAATCATTTTTCTTGTCCAAACCTGCATGATCAACTGAATGTAATTAATTCTCCCTCTGATTTATCTTTGCAGTGTTAAAATAGTGAATTGCCCTCAAAGTATTTAGTTGGTTTCGCTCCCATCTTTATTAGTTTAGTTCCGCTTTTAGTGTGAAGTGTCATTTTGTATTGCATTACGAAACACTTTACAGATAGGGCTGATATCTTTGCTAACACAGGCCGGGTCCATCTGTGTACTGCACTCTTTTATGAGAATTGCTGATACCGGCAGTTACAGTCAGCTTTCAGTCTAAATTGCCCTGATGCTCTTTTGGCCACAGGGGGGAGATCAGGGCTCTTATTGATTTCCACTCACACATTAAAGGACTCATTTACACCAGCTGTACCATGTTTCCTTCATTCATTTTCTTGGAGAGTTTGAGATTTACAGTTGTTCAAGGTGTCCAAGCTTGTATTTGTTGGTGGATTCAGCGTTGTGAGGGATTCCAAAGCGCTGAAGTTAAGTTGGCATATTGCTGCCTCTTGTATATCTACATATATGGAGGAGTATATGCTTTTAATGTAGGTGGTATTTGGCATGGACTAAATCCCCCTGGCTTGCGGTTTGTGTGATTGAATCAGCATTATCACC
Source organism: Pseudorasbora parva (assembly GCF_024679245.1). Lineage (NCBI taxonomy): Eukaryota > Metazoa > Chordata > Actinopteri > Cypriniformes > Gobionidae > Pseudorasbora > Pseudorasbora parva. Next base: position 37,665,149 of record NC_090183.1, on the reverse strand, counting down.
ATATGGGATAACAGATGTCCCGTTCAGTGCACTGTCAAAGGCACAATAACATGCCCCCTTTCTGTGCCTATTACTTGCGATGGATGCTTAATGTGCTTGGATATTTAATTCCAAACTTCAACAAAACCCCTTATAGTGTTAAATTAGCCTCAGTAATCTAGGACAACACATTTCCTGCAGAATCAAGCAATGCTTACCTTTTATGATTGATTTGAAAGGATTTACATTTGCATAATATCTTGTTTTTATGCATTATTTTACAAGAATGCTGTAAAGATGTAGTACTGTAGTTATTTAACTTAGATGGAAAAACCTTTTGAATCAGGATATGGTAATATCTTTACAGTAAAGACTGTGAGTGTCATTTCCACACCTCACTAATGTTTGATTTGGGTTTACAATAGCAATTGTTTGATCACCTGAGAAATAATATGTCCTTCCTTTTTGGTCACCCTTTCTTTCTTCTTTGAATCACCCCTTTAAACATATCAGATTGCAGTAAACAAAAGCCTCTGGTTTTCACTTATTACCTTTAAATAAGTAATTCATATTTTGTTTTATTATGTTGTATGAGGGGGAAAAAAATAAAAAAATTCTTTGAAATAAATTGAGAAAAAATATGCAGGTGCATGTGTAAAACAATCTGCCAGTGCAGTAAAACGAAATATATACTAAAGGTAAATTAATCTTGTTTTAAGAATGTGTGTGTGTGTGTGTGTTTATATATATATATATATATATATATATATATATATATATATATATATATATATATATATATATATATATATATATATATATATATATATATATATATAATTACCTTGCAAATGAGACATGAATGCTATTTTTTAAATGCAATATTTGCTTCAGTCATGTGCATTTGTGTATTTGACATTTTTCCCATTGTTTGAATCTATAATTTCTGCTTTCATCCCATATCTTTTAAGTGTTTATTTGAATATGCTTATATAACTTTTTGTGTGATGGAATTTTCCCATTGATTATTGTAACAGAATCTTTTCTGTTTGTTATTTTTCCTAGGCCAACTCTCCAGTCTGAGGATCACTGAGGAAGTTTCAAACCTATATGAGCCCACAGGAACTACACCCTTTTAAATCTTTCGGAAGCTCTTTGACTTCGCTGTTCGAGCTTGCTGAGGGATAAAAGGACTATTCTGCAACACTTCTATTGAATGAGAATCTCACCTCTCCATCTCTTTGGCGCTATAGGAATTCCAGCGCAGATCTGAGAGGATAAACACACACAGTCAAAATGGCAAGAGAGACTTTCTTTTTTGTTGTGCAGGGCCAGATTTGTTTCTTCCTGCTTCTGGCTTTACTTGGCCTCTCTTCAGTTCAAAGTACAGAATGTCCGCAGCTTTGTGTGTGTGAGATCCGGCCTTGGTTCACACCCCAGTCCACCTACAGAGAAGCAATTACCGTTGATTGCAATGACCTTCACCTTACACGTATCCCTGGGAACCTTTCCGCTGACACGCAGGTGTTGCTTCTGCAAAGTAACTACATTGCCAGAACTAGTGAGGAACTGGAGCAGTTACTGAATCTTACAGAACTCGACCTGTCCCAGAACAACTTCAGCAACATCCGTGATATCGGCCTGACCAACATGTCACAACTCACAACGCTTCACCTGGAGGAAAACCAAATTGTCGAGATGCCTGACTTCAGTTTGCAAGACCTCACCAATCTACAGGAGCTGTACATTAATCACAATCAGATCAGCTCCATTGCACCCAATGCCTTCGCCGGATTGCGTAACCTTTTGAGACTCCATCTGAACTCCAACAGACTCAAGGCCATTGACAGTCGTTGGTTTGAATCAACCCCCAACCTGGAGATCCTGATGATTGGGGAAAATCCCGTTGTCGGCATACTGGATTTGAACTTCAAACCCCTTACCAACTTGAGAAGCCTGGTCCTGGCAGGAATGGAGCTCACTGATATCCCAGGCAATGCATTTGTTGGACTTGACAACCTGGAGAGTCTCTCCTTCTATGATAATAAACTAGTTCGGGTGCCACAGACTGCTCTCCAGAAGCTTTCAAACCTTAAATTCCTGGATTTGAACAAGAATCCAATACATAAAATTCAAAAGGGGGACTTTAAGAACATGCTAAGGCTGAAAGAACTTGGCATTAACAACATGGGAGAACTTGTGTCCATTGATCGCTTTGCCCTGGATAACCTCCCAGAGTTGACCAAACTGGAAGCCACCAACAACCCCAAGTTTTCCTATGTGAGCCGTTTAGCGTTCCGTGACTTGCCGTCACTAGAGAGTCTAATGCTCAATAACAATGCTCTTAACTCCCTCTACCAGGATACGGCAGAGTCCCTGCCCAACCTGAGGGAGATCAGTATCCACAGCAACCCGCTGCGCTGTGACTGTGTGATTCAGTGGATGAGCTCAAACAAGACAACCATTCGATTTATGGAGCCTCTTTCCATGTTTTGCACAATGCCACTTGAGGTTAGAGGTCAGCGTCTGAGAGACGTGCTTTCTCATGAAACTTCAGGCCAGTGTCTGCCCATGATCTCTCACGACACATTCCCCAATCACCTCAACCTAGACATCGGGATGACGGTAGACCTTGATTGTCGTGCGATGGCTGAACCTGAACCGGAAATATACTGGGTGACTCCGTCTGGTAACAAAGTCATGATGGATACAGTGTCCGATAAATACCAACTCAGCAGTGCAGGAACTCTGCGCATATCCCATATTCAGGTGGACGACTCTGGCCACTACACCTGTGTGGCCCAAAATACAGAAGGAGCGGACACTCGGGTGACTGCCATTCGAGTCAATGGAACTCTTCTGGATAGCACCCAGCTTATGAAGATCTATGTGAAACAAACCGAGTCCCACTCTATTTTAGTGTCCTGGAAAGTGAACTCCAATGTCATGACGTCCAATTTAAAGTGGTCGTCTGCCACCATGAAAATTGACAACCCTCACATCACCTATACAGCTAAAGTTCCTGTCGATGTTCATGAGTACAACCTCACTCACCTTCAGCCAGCCACTGAGTATGAGGTCTGTCTCTCAGTCTCCAATATCCACCAGCAGACCCAAAAGTCATGTGTCAACGTCACAACCAAGCACGCCACGTTTGCGGTGGAAATCTCTGAGCAAGGCACCAATACGGCTCTGGCAGGTGTCATGGGCACAATACTGGCCATCATCAGCCTAGGCTCCATCACGTTGTACATTGCAAAGAGATGGAAGAGGAAGAACTACCATCATTCCTTAAAGAAGTACATGCAGAAAACCTCCTCCATTCCCCTAAACGAACTGTATCCTCCCCTCATTAACTTATGGGAGGCAGACAGCGAAAAGGACAAGGATGGTTCTTCAGACACTAAGCCGACACAGGTGGACACAACAAGAAGTTATTACATGTGGTGAAGCTTACCAGACTTTTTTCTTCTTTAAAGCACAAAGACACATCTTTACGTATTTGTGCGAAAAAAGACATGGGTTTCTTTTTTTCTGCTTTGCTTACCTATGAGCAACTATTCAGACTGATATCTCTGACTTTTTAGTAGAGTGTATTGCCTTTTCATCTTCTTTGACTTTCAATATGGCAGCTTTGTTTAGCTTCCGAGACATGTTAGTAGCTGTGCTTTTTCTTTTTGTTCATTATATTTTCATAGCACAGCATAGATAATGTCAAGGATTGACTTTGGGTCGATTGATGCTGTAGTACTGTATCTGATCCAATATTGATATGTCTTTGGCAGTATTCATAGAGAATGCATTGTTTCTTTCTCTCTTGCGTAAGACAGTTTAACTGTTGTGCACTGAAATATATTAACAAATTTGTCTTTGGACTCCGGTGTAAGCTGACAAGGTGAGTTTAGACTTGATACACTGTCTATTGAAAAATGTTAGCAATTGTTCTGTAATGTTGTATCAACTATAATTTGAACATTTTGGATTTTCTCAAAAGTAATTTTTGATTTAGAACTTAACTTTGCAGATTTAAGAATTGTAAACCAGCAATAGAAATGTGAATGTTAAATAATAGGTAGTAGAAAAAAGCTTTTTTTTAATTACTCAGATTCTTCTTCTTTTTAATTGGCTAGAATCTGTTAATCATTTAATTTTGTTGTAATTTACACATGCAAAATATGTTGCAAAGTTGCATATTACAGTGCAAACAAAAATAAAATACAGTTTTGTTCTGATATTTTTTATACAATGATTTTCAAGTTGAGTGTCATTATTCTAATTTTCTATTCTATCTATTGTAATTTTAATTTCATCTTAATTAAGCTTGGTTTTAATCAGCCAAATGCCAGGTCTCTTGCTAAAATCAAACATTCTCAGGCTTCAGTATGTGAATTACCTAAGGAGAGTCATAAATCCAAAGAATTCCCCAAAACAACATTAAAGGAGTATATTGAGCCTTTGAAATATTGCTCATGCCTGCAGTTTGATTGCCTCTTTGCGATTCAGTAGCTCTCCAATGGGAAATCATGACTGCATCCATTAATTTTAATATCTGTCTTTGAGAGAATCCTCCCATTGGTTTATCTCGTGCTACTTAAATCTCATGTCACAATTAATAGTAAAATGTTGCTGCATGTTTGTGCCATATTTGCTTAGATCAGCTAAAATGTCTTTTCATATACGCAATTTTAAGAAGACATACTATTATGGACATCTTTGATCTAACAAATTTGAAACCAGTATATAAATTACTGGTATTAAAATGAAAAAATTGACTATGTTAAATATGGGGGCAAACCCATTCACATATCTGGCCTAGAGTCTAGAAACAGATGCAGTCAGTTTTATGTACTTAATATAATTATTCAGATAAAAAATCCCTTAGTATTCTCTGACTGAGAAGGTAATTTCTAGAAACATCTTTAATCAATGAAATAAGACTCCCACATTTGGTGTCAAAGATCTTTGCTATATACATTGTATGACATGTGGGTTGAAGTGTGAATCATTTAGCAGGATCCCAGGGCATTCTCCCTCGACGTGAAGTTTATTTGTTTGTGTGTTTGTTTATTTTAGCAAAATGGCCTTTTGTGGTATCATCCATATGTGTTGATGACATAACTGCAATAAAGTAAAAGCCTAGTTAAGAATTACTTGTTACAGTTTTACAGAATTTACCAAATCAAAGTGCCATGATAGGTCAAACTAAAAATGGTCTTATACTGAAAATGTAAATGTACTGCCACCTCTTGGAATATCTGAAAGCCAGTTTTGTCCAAATATCTGTCATTATTAGCAGAACACATTTAACACATGGGGAAAAACAATTGTTTAGTCAATATTTCAAGAAGGTCCAGACTTTAAAGCCTTATGAAAAAGTAGTAATTGTTTAACTGTAGCATTTGTTTACAATAAAGATACAATCACACATAAGACCATTGATGGCTCCTCATTTGCATGTTATGTCCAATGTTAACCTTCTTTTTTTCTATAGCATTTGTTATGAAAAATAGCAGTCTACAAATTTAGAAATTACAGCTACAATATGCTTGTCTGGCTATCACCAGACCAGGCTCAATCTTTTAAGATTGAACATTGGTCTGGGGAGTCTGCTCTGTATTTTCTACTGCACAAGAGGCGTCAACGAGCATTCAACCATTCAAATGGCTCACACATGAAGCGCAGGCTTAAAGGTGTCATAAACTGGCTTTTTAATTTTTTTATACTGTTGCCTGAGGTCAGCTTATAACGTTTGCATGGTTTTTACATTCAAAAACACCATTACTAATAAGTAATAAGCTATTTTCTGCACTGGTTTTGAGGCTCTCTCTAAAACGCTCTGTTGTGATGTGTGTCTCAAACTAAAGACTTAGAAGTAAACGCCCACGGCTAGGATTGGATAAGATTAGCATATTTAATCAGCTTCTGCTCCCGTCAGTTCACGTGAGGTAGGGATTGTTTTGGAAGCGGCCGGAATAATTATTTGACGGGGCTCAGTCTCAAAACATTTTTATCAAACAAACACAATGATTTATCTCTCATACACCCATGATTTATTGATTTTTTTTATTTTTATTTCTTGGCCCATCCGATCGGCAGATATAAGCATGAACCACACACATACACATGTGTTTGCACGCTCTTCAAACACAATGCTGATCAAGAAATTACTGTTATTTCACTATTTAAGATTCACCGGCATGCCGACGTGCTTACGTTTTGGTAGTCCGTCTGGAAAACACATAGCCCATAGTAGCTGAAACACAATGAACCAACAAATTAGGGATTCTCCAGCCTGTGGCAGCACTGGTATGCTCTGTTAGACACATCACATACACATAATCAATACGTACGTGGAAGCCTGTACATACTTTTATCCTGCTTCTGTTACAATTTAACACAAAGACAGATGGATCGTTGGTCTGATTGTTTGAAGGACTATCCAATTCTGTTCAGAGTCATTTGAATCATGCTCATTGACCACGCTTCTTGTGCAGTAGAAAATACACAGCAGACTTCCCAGACCAAAAGATTGAGCTTTGTCTGTTCAAAGTTTTTCAGGCTAGCAATATGTGAATGAGCTTCTTACCCCAGATGGTGGATACCATTTAACAATATTTTTTAAAGAAAAACACTCAAAAAATCAATCAGTCAAATCATTCAGCTGTCTGGTAAAGTTAAGGCAAGTCAGGTAGTCTTAGTTTCTTGTAATTTCTTCCTGACCAAAGAAACTTTTATCAGCAATTACCAGTTCATTTCATCACAGAGAGAACATTACTTCTTTCTAATGAAGCTCTTTTGCCTCTTCAGGGACATAACCTATACCTCTTTCATGAGCCAAGACGAAAAGATTGCTAGAGACTCAATACGTTGAGCCAGGTGAAAATAACTCTGAGGAATAATTAAGAATCACCCACACAGAGCTAAGGATTTGCCAAAGAATTAAACTGGAGGAGGTTCCTCCTAGGGCTGTTCAGGTATTTAATTGCTTTCTGTCAGCTACCCTTGACTTCATGCCAAGTGTTCTCATACTGACAGGACGCAATAGTAAAACAAAAACAAAAAACACCTTAATTGGTAAAATACCCAACAATATTGGCCTAAGTGTGATACAAAGTCATCTAAAGTTGATATATGACTTTATATTTTGTTAATTTTTAAACAACAAATAATAATTCACATATAAATCTGCATTGCTTGGCTTGTAATAATGATAATAAAATGTCAAATGTTCTTTTCTTTAGAAATGATTTTTAAGTATAAATGTTTTGTACCTTTTAGTACCAAATTCAGGAGTGTAGCAGCATGGCTCTTGAAGTAAGTGTGACTAACATGTGGACTATTATCAGGTCTGGACAGAAAAGCTCCAACAGCTCATCCAGGCTGTTGACAAAAGGTGAAGATATTTCTTAAGCAGCTGAGGCTGTGAAATCTCCCCAGGGAATCCCATATCGATCTGACACAGCTGCATTGATTTTGTTTTAAAAAGGCCAATTTGAGGAAAGTCAAGTCAGCCAGTCAAGACACCTTTATTTATAAAGCGCTTTATACAATACAGATATAGCTTTACAGTGATAACAGGAAATAAAGTGAAGTCAGCTCAGTATTGATTCAGTTCCATTGTCAAGATTGTCCATTATTAAATTAGTTAATTTTATCTGGAAAGCAGTTCTGCAAAAAAAAAAAAAAAAAAAAAAAAAAGATGTCATCGTCCAGCTCAGTTCAGTCAGTGGGAATTCATCAACAATCATTGCTTGTTACTCCATTGGAAACACAAGATGAGCATTAATTTAACTGAATCCTGAATATTTTTTTTTTTTTGATTGCACTCATAATAATATACAATATATTATATATAATTATTATAATGATAAGGGTGTGCCGTTGGATCCGCACCAGCATCATGCTAATAGCTGTAGATCGTCATCACAGTCACAGGCTATGGAGCATAAGAGATGGTTCACTGGAGAAGGAATAAATTAAATGACCTTTCATGCTCCTCCAACAAGATTTTTCCATTAGGATAGCTCCATTTATTGTGCCCAGTCTGCTGTCTGGTGGGATCTCTTAAGTAAATTGGCTCATATAAATGAAGATATCTATTTGCTTGAGGTGGAGCTACATGCAAGTCTACATGACTGTAGATTGTAACCAGATTTGGGCCGGTTATGAGCTGGAAGGATGTAATATTATTTTGTTCATTTTAAAAGTGTCCATCCTGCCATTGATGTTGTTGACTTTTGAAAGGGTAGGAAAATATACTTGAAATGTCACTGAATGTCATGGATTGTTGTAGCAGGATTTAAGTCTTGATCTTCACAGGTGTGGGTCTGGGTAGCCTAATAAAATAAAGTCTATTAAATAAATAAAAATAATAATAAAAGTATTTGTTGCCATCACAGGCATCTGCCCGTAACCTGAGGTTTAGGGCTTTTCACACTTGAAATAGTTAACCCTGTCATCCCAAACCCTGGGTAAACTGAATCCTGGGTTATTGTGCTTCATATTTCACACTGCTCATAAGTTACCCGGATCACAATTAATCATGGGTATTCATAAACTGACTTTCTCTCTCATGGGTATTCAACTGATGTTGAATCCAACACAAAAGTGACTTAGATTGCAATTTATCGATTGAGCGCTAGAGACTGCCCATTTTCGGTTAACCGGGAGTGATGCCCGATGACACGCTACCAGGGCGACAGCGGGCTCCGCCAACTTTGGACTTCAAAAATTCTCTTCAGAAAACTACAGGTGACGTCACAGACACTATGTCCAATGTTTTATACAGTCTATGGATTATACATGTCCGTCTAGCACATGTTTACATAGAAAAACAAAGGAAAAATGCATTAGAATGGAAAAACAGCCCCTAACCCTGTGTTGTTTCACACTGTACAAGTTTGGCACGGCAAAGCCGGTTAAATACAAAAACGGTGCTAACCTCAATTCTAAATTACAAGTGTGAAACGTTCCTTTCCAAGGGTTAAAATTGGTGTTTAGAATGACTTTAACCCGGGATATGTGTATTTTAATTTTTCATCACATTTAAAATTTTGGTTGATTACTGAATTAATTTAATCAAAATGTTAGAAGCATATTTTAATCAGATGATCAGATCAACATTAAAATACAAATATCCTACAGTGATGACTGCAGTTGCTCTTTACAGTCAACCTTTATTCTGCAGACGAGCTGAAATTCAGTCTGCAGGAATCTGTCCCCTCCCGGCGGTCCTGTTTCTGCGGCAACCCGCCATTTCTCTACCTGCCAAAACTGGCAGTGGCGTCTGTGAGATGCCTCTAGGCACTCAGACTGAAATATCACTGACAAGGTCAACTCCCTGCAGGCAAAAAAGCTGCAAAAAACACCTTGTAGCCTCTCACAGAGGTGTAAAAAAAAGACTTCAGTGTGAAGCGACTGAATATTGATGGCAAATTAACCATGATAACATCTGCTGTAATCCTTTCTGCATGCATCCGAAGAAGAATCTGACAGGCACTGCGATGTTTTATGTGTAAATATTGTCAGTCTATGCAGAAGTATCATGCCTATTCAAACAAGCCTTGTGGGATTTAAATGCTTCCTGTCATGTTTTTTGGAATACACAATAAAGCCTCAAAACAATTCCTGGACTTTCTGAAGGAGTTGCAGACTGTTCTTGTACCCCCATAACCTGCAATGTAGATTTTTAGTTTCCTTTATCCTCTGAATGTTTCTAACCAACACCCACAAATCGCCTGAAAAAAAATTCTTAAGTAGGCTACAGCTGAAATCACATTACGGTTTCCATCATGCACAAATTAAAATCACTTAATAATGGTACTGTTCAATAAATTGCAACAAAGAGTTGACCGAGGTCAGATAAAGTTGAGTGAAGCTTTAGTGACCTCCCTTGTGCCATGGATCACCAACACTGCTCATCAAACTAGCCCATAGCCGCCACCTCTAGCTGTGAGAAATTAATCAAAATTTAATCTCCCCTCACAGTGTGTGGGAAGCCAAGCCTCTGTGCTTTGCCTGACATCTTCAGTTTGGCTTACAAAAACAAAAATACTCTTGAAAGCAGCCCTGAATCCACTTTAGACCTTTATAGAAACAGCTCATATGGGTAGAATTGCTGTGGCATAATGAATGCAGTTGGACCATGATCAGTGGAAACAGATACTGGAAACAGTGGAATCTGATAATATATTTTGTTTTGTTCAGTTTATTTGTTTAAATGATCTCAAGCAATGTCTTCAGAATAACCAGCTTTTGGAGGAATGTTTTAAATAGAATCTGTCTTTTTTCCAAATTTTGAAACTGTCCTACTTTGGAAAAAGGCTTGTTTACCAAGCCAATCACCCACATGGTCACAGCAGCCATTTTTAGATCTCAATTAATCTTTTCTGAGGCTTCTGAGTGGAGAAAAATATTGCACTTTCCGTTCCCTTTTAAGTCTACAGGTACTGCAGCCACTGCATTGTAAACCCTTTAGATGGGTTATTAGCGTTAAGTGCCATAAAGATAAACAGGAAGTGGTTTCATTTTGTGGCCTATTAAGTGAGCTTATATGTCTCTTTGCAGGACAGGAATAGTGTGCATAATAAAGTACAGAAGCTTTGTGCACTTAAAAGAAACATTAGCATAGAGTAAGTAATGATGTGAAGTGAGAACCCTTTTAGAAATCTTAGAATGATACATCGGTCAGGTATAACATTATGACCGGTGATACTGATTATCTCTTCATCACGGCACCTGTTAGTGGGTGGGATATATTAGGCAGCAAGTGAACATTTTGTCCTTAAAGTTGATGTGTTAGAAACTGAAAACATGGCCAAGCGTAAAGGTTTTATGGCACCAGGATGCACCATGGGAAGAAGGCAAGCCGGCTGAGGCAGTGTGATGCTTTGGGCAATGTTCTGCTGGGAAACCTTGGGTCCTGCCATCAATGTGGATGTTACAATGACACATACCACCAACCTAAGCATTATCGCAAACCTTAAACAGTATTCTCTGGTGGATGTGGCCTCTTTCAGCAGATAATGTGCCCTGTCACAAAGCAAAAATGGTTCAGGAATGGTTTGAGGAGCTCAACAATTAGTTTAAGGTATTGACTTGGCCTCCAAATTTCCCAGATCTCAATCTAATGGATGACCTGTGGGATGAGCTGAACAAACAAGTCTGATCCACGGAGGCCCTACCTCACAACTTACAAGACTTAAAGGATCTGCTGCTAACATCATGGTGCCAGATACCACAGCACACCTTCAGGGGTCTGCTGGAGTCCATGCCTTGATGGGTCAGGGCTGTTTTGGCAGTAAAAGGGGGACCAACACAATGTTAGGAATTGTGTTAGAATATTATCATAATGTTATGCCTGATCGGTGTATATTAGATACATAGATATATTAGAATGATTTCATGTAAGACTGTATTCCTAAAAATTAAAAACCTATTTTAGGCCACGAGTAGTGTTGTTTCCTTTCATAAATGTAATATTTTATCCTTTGATTGAAATTTATTTCGCTTTTTTTTCTGAGAGCTTCACTTTCAGCATCTGGGTATTTTTAAGGATCTTGACATTTCTATTTATTGTTGTTTAATACATCTTTTTTGAAAGAGAGATTGAGAAGAGAGAGATGGAGACAGTTACAGAGAGATGAAGCGAGGGAGTTCTCTAACCCATGTGTCAACGAATACGATGAAAGGGTGAGGATGAAAGGTTTGCTTTGGTATTACTCAACAGCGGACACTGACTGAGAGAGTTTCATCTTTACAGAGTGATGTTTATTCTGTTGCAGTGGGACTTCACACTCATACTGTGGACCTCCATGACTTCCTGCAGAGAGTGCACCTGTCCCCTCCCTCTCTGTCTTATGACAGTCCATCTGTGTTTTGTCCCTAACAGCGTCCTTTAACTGGGAGTATATTCACAGTACAGCACAGTCATGATTGCCTAGCTAACTGTTATTTATACGGATACAGGTATTTGTGGCATATATTAAACATTTTCTAAAAAGCTATATGTAATTATTATATATTTTTTATTTAAATATATTTACACTATATACCATTCACAGAGTAGGGGGTCAGTAAGGATTTTTTAAAATCTTTTTTATTATTATTAATGCAATACAGCAAGGATGCATTAAATTGATCAAAGTGACAGAAACGAATGTAGGCCTATATGATGTTACTAATAATATTTTTCAAATAAATTGTTGAGCACTATTAAATCAGCAATTGAGCATAATTAGAATGATTACTGAAGGATCATGTTAAACTAAAAGTACACTAAGAGCACTTAGTGCTGCTAATTAGGGCTGCTGAAAATTTAGCATTTTCCTGGATAAATACATTTTAGGCTACATTAAAAAAACATAATAAAGAGAGAGAGAGAGAGAGAGAGAGAGAGAGAGAGAGAGAGAGAGAGAGAGAGAGAGAGAGAGAGAGAGAGAGAGAGAGACCAATACAATTCTATTTTGTATTTTTACATTAACAACGTTATTAATGTTCTATTTTTAAAAAAGGCCTCATCACGCATTTTTACCTTTATTAAAAAATATATAACTAAATGCAGAAATAGGCTACTATTTAAAAATATATTTTATTTGTAAAACTTATGTTCAGCTGTTCTTGTTAAATAGTTTTAAAAAAATTACGAAATCCGATCAGAGCAGTCAGACTGAAAAGGATTTCCAGAAATTGCGATTTGAATAGGGTTTCAAACCACACAAGAATGTAGCTTGAAACGGATTTGTAAAAAAATCATGCGTTTCATGTATTTTTTTTAGCAGTTCACACTTACTAAATCTGATCGGATTTGGATTTGGACTGACGGTCTGTAGCCTTACCTTTCAGACTGAAGCAACACAGCCGAAACATAACGGAGGATTTATCGCACAAACTAATCATATCCAATCATGGAGCCATTGCCTCCTCTCACGTGACTTCACCCCCACCAAACCCACATTTTATTTGATGTTGTGTATGACAAGTTACAAATAAATAGGAGAAGCAAAAATCTACAGATTTTAAAAATATTCCAGCATTGTTAATTAGGCTATCTGATAAATGTGAACTGTGATTTTGCACTTGAGGAGATTTCTCTTAGGACCTAATTAACAGTTTCAATTGGCTTGCGGTGTGTTTTTAGTTTCCCAGCCAGTACTCTGAGATTAATCAGGCATTTGTCAGTAGGCTACTATATCCCGGTACATGTCAAGCCCATTTTTACATTTTGAATGAGAGAAAATAAACACTTTAGACTTTTTCAACCATGTTTATTTGATGTATTTTTGTGTGATTTAATCATGTCACAAGAGCTTTATTTAAAGTGATAGTTCACCCAAAAATAAAAATTCTGACCTAATTTACTCACCCTCAAGTTGTTCCAAACCTGTATGAATTGCTGTCTTCTGCTGAGCACAATAGAAGATAGTTTGAAAAATCTGGGTAACAAAACAGCTAATGGGCCCCTTAAAAAATGCTAGGTTATATGTAAGTCAGTGGGGCGCATTAGCAGTTTGGTTACTGACATTCTTCAAACTATCTTTTTTGTTCAGTAGAAGAAAGAAATTCATATAAATTTGGAACAACTTGAGGTTGAGTAGCTGATGAGCACTTTGGGGTGAAATATCCCTTTAAGCAAAATATGTTTTACCTGTAGCTCTGCACATAATGATTATCTTAAACAGATGCTCCATCACTTTCCCTCAGTACTGACATTTGAAGACAGTTCTGATTAAGGGGTGCAGCCCGTAAGAGCACAGATGATCTGACTTCACAGATTCCCACTTCCTGCTCAAATGGGACAATGATGTTCTTGTGTTATCTGTGGTGCAGCTTGATTATGGGATGAGGGGGACCTCTGGCCCATATCAGGTGTCCCTGGACAATAAAAATGCCAACGCACAGAGAAAAGCCATCCATCCTTACCTCTCACTTTCCAGTCATCCCTCTCCACCATGACTAGCTGTACCTCAATGCAGAATTTATGGGTTAAAGAACAGCATCAAAGGCAGCCCCACTCCGTGATATTTCTGTTGACCTAATTTCCGGGGAAATGGTGGTTATCTTTAATGTGATGGAGAAAGAGTTCTCTTACGGGCTTGATTCCTCTTTGAACATCTCTGGCTTCCTTTACCTTCATTTCATTTGTGTTTTACAGACAGAGAGTGAATGCAGCTGTCCATACCTGTGTTGCAGCACATGCTTCAGAGGAGGAAACATTTGCAGTATCAGCATTCCCTGACATCACTGTAAGCATGTATGTGACCTTATGTTGACTTTGACTATAGTCTCCCCCACAAACCCTAACTCCGCCCTGATTTAAAGAGATAGTTCACCCCCAAAATAAAAGTTCTGTCAGTCATTTATGATTTTCTTAATTCCTTGGAACTCAATCAAAACCAAATAGTTTTGTATGTGTTCCATAACCGAGCATAACATGGCAAGGTTGAATATGCCGAAGCACAAATTAGATTTTAGCGCATTACACTTACATTTCCTCATTTCCACACTTCACAAGATTTAGGATATAGTGCACACAATATTTCATGAGCTCCACAGCACACGTCCATTTATTTTCAGGAGCAGTGAGATTATAACTAATTTCTATGTTTTGGCAAATTGGTGGCTATAATTCATATGAATTTGTACGAATGAGATTGTGTTTACACCCCGGTGATGGGTATGTTTTGGGGTGATTCTTCATGATTACTTTTTTTTTGTATGAAATCACCAACTTGTAAAATAGGCCTATGTTTTTCAGTGAGATCGGGTTAAAGAGTCATATGAAATGAGGGTGAGTAAATGATTACAGAATTTAGGGTGAAATCATTCTTAAAATCAGGATCTAAAACATGAGCAAATTAAGCATTTATTCATAGTTACATTGTGCTATATTGTTATATTACATGGTTTGCCAATTATACAATTTGGTTGTAACAGGATGATATATGCTCTGTAATTTCTGCATCCTGCTGTTCTCATTGATGGAATCACATTAACTGAGGAAACACAGCTATGTTAATACACAACAGTGAGGGGAAAATAACCTTGCTGTCCTTTTCTTGTATTTTTTTCACTCATCTTGAAAAAAAAAAAACTTGGGAAAAAAACCCCCCTAAAGCTGCACAGAAACTGTTGCTCATAGCAATCCATTCTGTTTTGCATTTCTATTTTCTCTAATGTACTTCAGCTTAATGACGTGGTCTGGTAAATAAGATCCAGAAAATATTCAAATGCACAACCACTAAAAACCGCATGGCTATTCTGGGCTCTCCTAAATGTGCTACATTGACAGAAAAATCTTTAGGATTAATTCAGTAAGCCATTAGTCTTGTAGAAGAAGAAGAAGAAGAAGAAGAAGAAGAAGAAGAAGAAGAAGAAGAAGAAGAAGAAGAAGAAGAAGAAGAAGAAGAAGAAGAAGAAGAAGAAGAAGAAGAAGAAGAAGAAGGAGGAGGAGGAGGAGGGAAGAAATGTTTCAAGTTCTTTGTAGTTTTATCATGGTTAATCCTACAGTGTTATTCAAAGATGGAGGGGATAAAGCTGTGGAATCCTTGATATGTTCAGAATAATGAACACGATTTAAAAGGAACAGACAAGCAGTGAATGTTTTTACCAATGTTTTTCTGTACCCTACAGAGCGTGTGTGTGTGTGTGTGTGTGTGTGTTTGTGTGTGTTGCAGATTAATCTTTGTTTTCTGGCTGATTGTGCACCCCTGGGTTTGTGTCTCACACGTCCCAGAGAGGGGTCTCTGATAACAGTAATTATGCTGCCACAGCACTGGATCCCTCTGGTGAAGATGATGTTGAATTATTACCTCTGTCGGTAGGAAACATCCTTAAAAACCTAAAATGACCCATAAAGTAGTCCATATTTTCGAGAAAATACAATACTTGCTATGTTTTACGTCCTGTTGTCTCAAGAGCTCAATGAAATCCATTTTATTTATTTGGCTGAAACAGAAAACATCCAGTTGTTTAGTGACAATCCAGTTCAATCAAAAATCCATTCAGAGATACAGAATGTTAGATAATGCACCTGTAAATTATATTCTGCAGAGTTTTTTTTTTTTAATAGTGTTATGGTATAGTTAGAGTTACATTCACTTGCTACCGCTGTCACAATATATTAACACAGACATCATTTATATTATTTGTAAATACAAACGGGTGCTCTGGGGATACTTCCAGAGTGAATGGGATGCTCTTAAACGTCATTATGGCCTGAGTTATTTCAGTTTCTGTTTGCCTAGACATGATTTAGATCCCATTTAATCATTAAAAGACAGTAAAACTGTCAAAGAGGAGACAGTCTCTGAATAGAGCGGTACATGTGATTGGAGTAAGGAGTGCATGGGCTGATTTTCTATCCTGTTACTCAGGATAAGGTTAACTCAGCTCACGTTTTTATCTTCTCCAAAGGGCTGGAATCACTGCAACAGATTCCTTGCGATGAGAGAGTTATGCATTTGTCAAGCATCTTTTATAGCAGTGACAGGCCAAAAAGTCATTCTGATAATAGCATGGACTTTTCTTTTTTTGTTTACCTTGAAACCAGCAATCACCCTTGAACAAATTATGCATATAAATCAAATTAAATAATTTAACAGTTGCTGCTTCAGCACTTAGCTTCTAAAGGTCCATAAATGGGCAAGACTCTTCCTGCACAGGTAGCGTAATCGCTATACATCTCTGTTTCTGTCACTCAAATGTGCAGAGTAACGGAACTGTCCATTCTTAGAAGATACCGAGTGTTTCTAACTGAACAGGAAGCAGGATGTGGTTAGTGTTTAGAGGAACTACGCTGTCGTCATCAGCGATTCAAACCCATGCACACTAAAACCAAAGTTCCTGCATTTACAGTAAAAGTACAGCAGTCAACTAAATTATGTGCATATGCCTTGGGTTTAAAAGAAAGTACCTTCATTCATTTGAATTGTCCTTGCGTGTTTCCTAAACTTGTCCAACGAGTCATGAAAAAAAAAGAAAAGATTATTCAGACTGCTTGAATTCAATATATTTTTAATGTTACTGTTCAAAAGTTTGGGGTTAGTGAGATTTTTTAAAGAAATTAATACTTGGTAAGACTTTAGTTTAGGGTTAAATTCTCACTAGTTGCATATTACAAGAAAGTTGGCTTACAAAAAAATAAAGCCCATATTAATGCTTATTCTGCATTATCATATTCTACATCCCATAATCCTACCAACACATAAACGTAACAATTACCTTAAGTTAACTCTTAATAAGCAGAAATTAGGAAGATATTGAGGCAAAAGTCGTAGTTAATAGTTTTTGCATTTATTCTAGAATTTGACCCTAATCTAAAGTATGACCTAATAATTTTATTCAGCAAGGATGCATTCAATAGATCAAAACTGACCGTAAAGACATCCATAATGTCACAAAAGATTTATATTTCAAATAAATGTTTTATTTTAAAATCTTTCAAGAATCTTGAAAGAATAGTATATGTATATAAATTTAACTGAATAATAGTTTTTCTCTCGCAAAACCTTGTATGCTTCCTGGACACTTTCATGGCGGGCATCTCACTGTACCATTGCGTCATAATTTTGTATAATTTTTGTAATGTTTTACCATGGTTGCTATCCACTGCCATAATAGGAGGGAGCGCATGCAGAACTGTTTTTAAAATGACTGCTTTTGAGGTCCTACAGAGATAGAAGGACATAGGGCATTAAATCAACAGCAGGGTGAGTAAAAGATGGCTTTAATTTCATTTCAGGGTGAACTATCCCTTTAAGCAGCACAACTGTTTTCAGCATTGATAAAAATAAGAAATGTTGAGCACCAGTCAAAATGATTTTTGACGGATCAAGTTACACCGTGACTCCATGAATATATTAATATAGAAAGAAAAAAATCCTCAATATTAGTATTTTTTATTTAATAAATGCTGCCTTGGTGAGCATAATAACTTCTTTTCAAAAACAATACAAAATTAAAATAAATACAAATTCTTCAAAATCCCAGACTTTTGTTTATTTTATTTAGACCATAAAATAATAAATGTAACGATAATGATTTACAATCTAAAACGACATTCCAAAGTGATATAAAGACTCTCTTTATTACACAATACAGAAAGATTTATCTATTTTTAATTTTATTTTGTTCCCTCCTATTAACACATATCAATACCAGTGCCTGTCATTTTTAATGTAGGCTATTCATTTGGATGTTAAGGAACTGCGGAACCCAGACCAGGCTGAAGGAAATGAGGGATTCCTTTTGTCTGCATTAGCAGATTTAAGATAAAAAATACTGGGCACTTAGGGAGGAGCTGAACGTTCTGAATTTGTCCTAATTGCTTCAGGAGAAATGTTGTCATGTGAAGAGTCGCATAGTGGCCGAGCAGTTGCCTAGCAGCAGAGCACTGGAAGCTGCCCCATGGAGAATACACCGATTTACCTGCATCCTTTTGCCCAATCTATTCGTTACATTTCCTTCATAAAGATCTTTACCATACTATTTAAAGGTTATTCATGTAACTAAAATTTCAATTAGATCACCATTGTGATCGTTTTCGTTCCTTCTTCCTTCAGCATCTCCCGTTTCCAAATGATCCAAATATTTCTCTTTTGTCTCTGTCCATCTGTCTCTTTCATTACACAACACATGGATTCTTCTATTCAGTCTGTTTATAGTAAAAATTCTAAGCTGTCACTCCCCATGCTTCAGAGGCTGAAGGGTTGTTAGGAGAGTCACGGTAGGTGGCCTTTCTGAGAAGTTGGAATAATTGGCAAAGGCATAGTCACAATAATAATCAGTCTTTTAAGGTAATGAAGAGAGACAGGAAGTCTGTGAAATCTCTTTTGTTCTGGGAGGCCCTGCAAAAACAGCTAAAACAACAGCTCTTCCGGGCAGCAGGTTCATGTGCAATATGTTGACATATCCTCTCACCCAGACACCCTAGAAAAATTTAAGCCCTCAGATTTTTTGAGCCATGCAGATTTTGAAAGCAACTTCAAAAACAAAACAAAAAGAAAAGAAAAATATTATACAAAAGTGTTTGTGTTATGAATATATTATTTTAGGGGTAACGCATTAGAAATAATGTAAATTAGGTAATCAGATTACTTTTTACGTAGTAATGTATTACTTTTAAATTCACAACCAAATATCTCAGTTACTTTTTTAAATGAGTAACTCAAGTTACTTTCTTTTCCCATTTATAACAGCTCTCCTGTCTTCTCTCATTTTGAGGGAACGTGTGTTATGTGAAGAGGCATTGTGTGCAAAAAAAGACTTTAGATAAACATCAAATTTGTCAACATTTTGTTTTTAATTGCTGAAGTAACTGCCAACTTGGATCATGTGTGCCTTGATATGATAACCAATCACATTGCAGCCTTGACGTCATTGGATTTTTTTCAGAGTTGTGCAACTGTAAATCAATGTTTGTGGATACTATAGATATGGGCCCTTTCCCAAATGGCACCCTAAACACTTGTGTCTTTCTACGAGTCTGCAAATTCGTGACGAAATGCCGCTTTAACTGTTGGAAAGAAGTCTGCTGTGGAGCTCACTTCAGTGCCCAAGAGCACTCTTTTGAAACTTAAACTGACAAATGGGACACCCTTGTCTCATGGACTTAATGGACACGTGTATGCGACAGTGGTGCATATGAAGTGTGCTACTTGGGACCGGGCATGAGAAGTGCTGTAAACTGAATCCTACTGCAAGTGTTCCTGATTAAAACGACCAAAATTTGAAGTATCACAAAATTCTGAAATTATCGTACATGGGATTATTGATTGTACATTGATAATTATCGTATGTCTGGCAACACTGCTTGCATATTATACTTCTACATTCCAAAATGGCAGCACAGCTGAAAGGTTAGTTTTAGTAGCACCCTCTACTGGGCAATATTTGCATTTCCTTATATTTGCCAAAAAAGTAATGTAATACACTACTTTCTATGAAAAGTAACTAAGTAATGCAATTAGTTATTTTTTTAGGGAGTAGTGCAATATTGTAATGCATTACTTTTAAAAGTAACTTTTCCCTTCCCTTTCCCTATTTATTTATTCTAGGGATGTAAAAATCAGTTTGGTCTAATTGAGTTGCATATTCTGTGGATAGTTTGCTTTAAATCTGAAAATTCTCTGATCATCAACACACTATCATGTTGTTTGATTTTTTCCCCCCTGCTTTCACCCCCAGGTTTATTTGTTTTATATTTATCATGGTGAAATCTCTACCAAGCATGATGATTGTGTTCAGCATATGACTTCATGCACTGTTATTCAAATGAAAGTATTCCACAATCTGAACCCCAGATACAAAGCATCAAAGAACTGTGCTTCATGCAAATTCTGCATAATATATGAATGTAGATCACAGCCAGAGGCTGCAGGATATTTAAAGCACAAAGGCAATAAGATGGCCACTCACGAGCCAAATACGGTTATAAGAAAGAGTGATTTCTCTTTGTTTTTGTTGTAATGGAATAACAAGAACGATGGTGCAATCGGGGAAAAACCTTGGCGATGAATGTGCAACGGAATATGATAAACTATTCGGGCCTGCTAATTCTGTTTCCATCTTCTCCATTTACCATTATTCTCTATATTGGCTTTAATGAAAAAGTGAGAAGATCTAATTGCACACAGTAAAGTGATTCATCTTAGTCACTTACCGAAAGTGAGAGTTCAGCCACCTCAGAGAGTTAAGCTTGTCCCCTGCACTGATGCCAGATACCCTCTGGTCATGCAAATTATGCTCCTTATTGCTGAGTATTCATAAATTGCAGTCTCTCTTAGTATGCACTGAAAGTCACCTGCCAACTCTTTGCCATCATATCTGTACCGTTGTCACTCTAGTCCATCATCCTCTCATTGCATTCCTCTCAGGCTGAATAAGTGATCACTGATGGAAAACATCCAGTGGCTTGATACATTCCACCCTACACAGTAGCCAAATCAGAGCCATTTATAAAACAACAGAGCATATGATTGCCACAAGGATGGGAAAGACGAAGGGGATAGGGAGTGTACGCATAGAGGATGACAAAGGGTCACTTGTGCTGCAGAATGGAAATATCAGCCAGCAGAGTGACCTCTTCCCATCTGCTATCTGCAGCCACCTGAGAATTACATTGCCTTCTGTACATCAATTATCCATGACAACACAAAAAAGTGCAGCAATAGATGGTACAACCAACAAACATGACAGAACTGCAACACAAACTAAAGAGAACAGCACTTTTAACTAGACTTTTTGTCTGTGAGGCTTTAAATATGTCTGTTAAAATTTAGCTGCATATTTAAAAAACCAACAAAATGACAAATTATGACATGATAAATGTGGAAATTAGCCAAAACAATTCAAACTTATATTAATATTGTATTTTAAAGTAATTTCTTAAGTAATGACTGTTGTCTCTTAAAGTCTGCATGTAATGGATGTTGCGATAGTTTCTTCCCTTTTGTAATATCCGAGTGAAGTCTTCTCATGTAACGTTGACGTTAAAGCGATCCTTTCTGGCCCTTGGAAAACATTTGGCTCATATGAAAATGATAATTAAGTTGTTTTGTATTTGTAAATGAGGGCTTGTGTAGGGTCCTGTAGGCCTACTCTTCTCCTCATGGGTGTGAGTAACAGATGGAGCTGGGAGTCTCTGATAACAGGAAGGATGATGTCATACACAGTGTGATGCGGTCATCTCCGCTGTTTTGGTGACACAAAATATGCTTACTGCAGGCTTTGTGAAGTTTAATGTTTGTGCACACACTTGGCGTGCAATTCTCGTGTTATGTAGGATTATATAGTTTAGCTGATTTATTGAATAGGCCCTATACTGCCACCCTCTGAAGAAAATATGTCATTGTTTCATCAAAACAGATCAAGTCTTTACAGCGTGTGTTCAACTTGATTTTCCAACTTTTTAATAATGTGCAATAGGTCACGACATTAAACTCGAAAACACCGCTGTGTCACGCTCAAGCAATGTTTATTATCGTGTTTGTTCGTAAACGAATCATTTCAGCGAACGAATCGTTCTTGTGACTGACTCGTTAGCCAGTCTTTTAAGATTGCCTCTAGATCCAACCAATAGCATTCCAGTGTGGGCTGTGAAGGAGCATTTGGTTTGACCTACGAAAGAACTCGCCCCTTACTGAACGAGTGGACGTTTTTAATGATTTGTTCACACAAAAGATTCGTTCAAAATTTCGACTTGGAGCTGCACTGACCGAACAAGACATTTCGTTGGTGAACATGGGTCTTTTGATCGACTGAAGGGCTATGAAGGATTTAATTTCGTTAATTCATTTGGATGTGAGTCAGTGTTGTTCAAAACAAGGAGAGAAAGGGGCGGGAGAGTTATTAATCTGTAAACATGTCATGGAATTAAAATGACGTCAAGACGTTAGTTATTTACTTCTGTTCTCTTTTTGTTTAGGTTTTCTATAGCTAAAGTGACCAGAAGTTTAAATATGGAAAAGAAATTGAGGTAAAATATTTCCTTTGTTGTCATTTTTTGGGGGAAATGCACGCATTTTCAGCGCAGTCTGTATAGGGTGGTGCATCCGACGTGTAACACTGACCACCCACAGCATTTAAAAGGCAACAAGTGTCACAAGGCTATCGTCGTTCCTCCCCCTATACTGTTTTGGGATTGACCCTTGATGAAAATCCATAAACCTCTTGTTACTGACTAGCTCTGAAACTACTCTGCCCTATGGTCATCTATAGTCAATCATTACTCACTCAGTACACAGGCTCTAATGCAGTTCTCAAAAGTTTTGTCAGCTCATAAAAGAGCTTCACAATCCCCAGAGACAGTGTGCAGGTAAGTTCTCCCAAAATCATTAAAGGCTATTTTGATAGTGTTTGAAAGATTCATGTGAATTACAAGTAATTAAATTTTAATTTTACATTACAGAAAATATTATGTTTCTGGTTGACTAAAGTTGGTAACTTAGTTGTGGCTGTCTTGTTATAAGTGTTTTCAAACTTTTTTTGTTGTTATTGTGAGAATCATTTGCATTAGTTAGTTGATAACGGCCTGCTTGGTATTTGTACTAATTTACTCATTTGTAAATGAGTAAACATTGGGAAAAAAGTACACACACACAGACACAGCTATGCCACCAAATCCGACAAGGTAACATAAGATTTAGTGACCCTACTGTGTAGATATTCACATTCACATCAGTGCCATATGCTTTCTAATATTGTTTGAATATATGTTTGAAATGAGCGCGTAGTTAACCACTAATGCCAATTATAATTCAGTAACCACTAATACCTTGTTGGTGACACTGCATATGTTCACATAAGACAGGCTTTTAAGGATATGAAATAAGTTTAGACATCATCAGGATGATTTTTCATACATTCAAACCATTGTTGTGATATAGAGGGGGGATTTCAGTAACCTCTAATGCTACCTTGCCACATGTGGTAACCTGAGATGTTCACACCAGACTAAAATGGTTTTTGGGGTATGAAACAGGAGATTAGATTATGATCAGAGTGATTTTGGGTAGCATTAAAGACACTGTTTGAAATAAAAGAGAGTAACAGATTTCGGTAACCTCTAATGTGCTACCTTTAGACATTAACAGAGGGAATTTGGATAACATTAGAGTCATTGTGAGTGAAACAGAGGGGCTAATAAATAAGATACAAATCAATGCTAATTAAAATCGGTGTAATTGTTTATTAATCAGCCTGTTTTAATCTCGTTCTCCCCTCAGGTGTTAAGTGTCTCTCTTCTTCTGATGTGGGTACTGTGAGAGGTTTATGGCTCAGATTCTCGCTCTCTCACGTTCTCTTCACCTGCAGCACCCACTGCGGGTGGGCTTAGCGTCATTGTACTCTCGTAGTATGTCGTCATTAGACACGCGAGCCAGGGCTGTGTTTTCTGCTGCGGTTGAAGGTGTGCAGCCAGACATGGTGGTTCGCAGGGGTCTGGAACGACATGGAGACAAACTTCTTGTGGGTGGACAGAGTTTCACCCTTGCCAATAACCTTTATTTGGTGGGGTTTGGTAAGGCGGTGCTGGGCATGGCAGCAGAAGCAGAGAGGATTGTAGGGGACCATCTAATTAAAGGGGTGATCAGTGTGCCTCATGGTATCCAGAATACACTGCGAAATCATGGAAAAGCGTAAGTATTTAGTACTTTTTAAAAATACATATTTGAATGTGCCAGTGTTATTTTTAATAGCAATAAAAAAAAGAGTTTATAGCAATAAAATATATTTTCACTAATTACTAGTAACTTGCCATCAAAATGCTCAGTGGTTTGACAGAAATGCCCAGGTTATATTTAATTTAAGAACTGAAGGATACATTTAATAAAAGTAGACTACTGTTTGTGACAATTTCTCATTACTGTAATGTGAAAATAAATGATTTATTGTTTAAAATTTAAAGTACATTTTTAGTAATTGTTTTGCATAGCTTAATTTATGCAGATAAAAAATTGTCTAAATGATTTTCATTAAATGTATTGTATATTTTATGAAAAAAAAAGAAGAAACAATTGGTGGTTGGATTGCTTAAATGTCATGAAAATATCACAATGTAAAAAAAGTCCTCGTCCTACAAAAGGGTGTCATGCGAAATCATTAGTAAAAATAAAATAATTCCTTATTTTGGGGAATGAAATATGATGTGGACACTTTATACCTGTTTACTGTTGTAGCCTTGATATCAAACTGGCTTCCAGTTAACACAGAGGTGGACAAGTAATTTTATTTTTCAATTATATGTACTTTATCAGTGTTTTTCTTTGGAAACCGGTTACATTCCAAAACATAATATTGTACTTTTTACTGCACTATGTTTCCTATTCAATATCATTTAATACTTAACTACATAAAAAATGAAGAATTGTATACTTTTACTCAAGTAAAATAATACAAAATTTACTTGAGTACAAGTAAGAAAGTACTATATTTGGAATGTAATTAATGTTATATTGTATATTTGTAATTAATTAAGTATTAAAGGTAGAAAAATGACTTTTATTTATAAAATGTAGCAAAGTTAAAAGTATATTATAAATTATGCTTTGGAATGTAGTGAAGTAAGTTTTCCACAAAAACAAACCCCCCCCCCCCCCCCCGATAAAATATATACTTGAAAAATGTACTTAAGTAGAAAGTAAAAATACACTTCTGTACTGTCCACCTTGTAAGTTAACAGCTATTGATTTAATTTTGTGTTTAGCTGTGCACAGTATGGACTGTTACTGACAAACTCTTGTTTGTATGTCTGCTCAGGAAGATGCTGCTTGAGAATCACAGCAGAATAACAGTGATGGAAGGAGCAAAGCACAATTTACCAGATACAGGTGCCCTGAAGTCAGCAGAGTATATACGAGAACTGGCCAGTGGTCTGACTGAGAAAGATGTGCTGCTCGTGCTCATCTCTGGTACTGAGACATATTTTCTTCCTGTTTGCATGCAGCATACAACAAGTACTGTTCAAAAGTTTGGGGTCAATATAACGTTTTTTGAAAGACGTTTCTTATGCTTACCAGGGCTGCATTTATTTGATCCAAAATACAGCAAAAACAGTAAAAGTTGTGAAATTATTAAAGGTGCACTATGCAACTTTCCGTCCACTGGAGGGCGCCTATTCTAAACAAAGGTGTAGTTTGATGACGCCAAGTGTGAGCGCAGCATCTTGGGACATGTGGTCTTCACCTCACAGCCGGTGGAAAATAGGACTCGGGCAGAAATCATGTTCATGGATGCGGTTATTAACGTTACTGTAGTGTAAAGCAGAGCAGGACCGAGTGACGTGGAGCTGAGCACGGCCGCTGGAGCGATTTGTTATACAAACACACTGGTCGCGAACACCGGGACTTTTATTATGATGGGACGGGACACAGTCGCCAGGCGCCCGCACTTCTGCTTTTTTCGATCATGATTATTAGGTAAAGCAGCTCTGTTTATTATATTAGATATATATAAGTGTGTTTAAAATTATGTTATGACGTTACTCTGTGCGTTCGCTCGGCGCTGCTGTGACATGTTCACACTGCTAAGAGAAAAGCGCTTCTTCAGAATAAAACCAAGGGTAACGCAGATATGATGCAATTGACAGGCGACTCCCTCAAACGCTATGCTGACACGTCCCGGTTCCTTGGTTAAAATAGCAATTTTCTCACAATTTACAAATAGTTGGAAACATTTGGGATATTGTAAGTACTCAACTGAACAAAATATATAACACTGGCCTAGTAGTTTTTGCATATTTTACTGCAAAAATACTACATAGTGCACCTTTAATCTAGACATCAGTGTCACATGATTATTCTAATGTGGTGCTCAAGAAACTTTTTTTTTTTTATCAAAGTTGAAAACTGTTGAACTGCTTAATATTTTGTGGAAACTGATTTTTTTTTATATATTTTTTGAATTCTTTGACATATAGAAAGTTCAAAAGAACAGTGGCAGTCATCATGAGCGGGCTGGCAGGCTGCCGCTTTACTTTCGTGTTTTGTTTATTTTGATAATACATTTTACGTTGATCATTTACCGGTTCCTGCTTCGTTCCTCAGCACCAATTTAACAATGTTAAAGGCTTGATGAAGAAGGAGGCGGGAACTGGTAAATGATCAACGTAAATTTCAATATCAAAATAAACAAAATAACAATATGAAAGTAAAGCGGCAACCCTTCATGGACGACTGCCGCATACAAACCACAGACTGTAAAAAAAGATGGGCGACTTGAACACTTCAACGTCAGTGTGATTAAAAACTGCCTAAAATGACAGAAACTATTTTTGGTAAAAAATAATTTTAAGTGTAATTTGATTGTTCAGTTTGTCTATGTCCCATTACATTACATGCAGGGGTGGGGTTCATAACCTATACTGCATTAAGCCACTTGGGGGCGACACTTTTCAGGACTCGTGTAGCACGCTTGATATGAACATAATTAAACACAACAACGTAAAATCTAGGCCTGTTCCCTCTCACCCTTACTGTCAGTTTTGATCAATTTAATGCGTCCTTGCTGAAAAAAAAATCCTGCTCACTCCAAGTTGTTTTTAACGACTTAGTGATGGTAGATTTCAAAACTGCTTCATGATGCTCGGAAGCTTCATGAAGAACAACAGTTGTAACGTGTGTGTGTGTGTGTGTGTGAAATACAGACCTTTTTCTGTATTGGTTGTTTTTGTATTTGTTGAAATGTTTGTTTTTTACATGCATCTATGCACAGGTGGTGGTTCTGCTCTTCTACCTGCTCCAGCCCCACCCATGTCCTTGCAGGAGAAACAGGATGTAACACGAAAACTTGCAGCAGCAGGGGCAACAATTCAGGAGTTAAATACAGTGAGACGAGCTCTGTCATTGTTAAAGGGTGGAGGACTTGCCCATTGTGCCAACCCAGCCAAGGTAACACACTTACATAATCAAAACAATAAGTGTACAGTGCACATCAAAATCCCAGAATTGGGCTTCAGGTGCAGGACAAAAGAATAAGAATTAAAAAAAGAATAAATGTCCACACATCAAACTCCAGAAAAATCTCCAGAAAAATGATTAGTAAAATAAATAAATAAAAAAGCTCTATTACATAACAAAGCACAATTACATAGAAAATACCTTGTCAATAATATTTTTAAATAATCCATTCAGAATTGCTCATTACCTGTACGAAAAATGTATCTTGAGCAATGCCTTTCAATGTTAGTTAAGCATAATATTTGCTCTGACATCACATCCTCTTGTAGGTGGTGGCGCTGATTCTGTCAGATGTTATTGGAGATCCTTTGGATTTGATAGCCAGCGGTCCAACAGTCAGGAGTGACTCCCGGCCAGAGGAGGTCTGGGCTGTCTTCGATCGTTATAAGCTCTCCGACTCGCTTCCTTCCTCTGTGGAAGAGGTGCTTCGCAAAGCTAGGCCTCATGGGTTGCAGCAAGAACAGCCACAAGAAGTCAAAGACCATGTTTTAAACGTTGTAATTGGTTCAAACACCATTGCTCTTGAATGTGCAAGCCGTAAGGCCATTGAATTAGGACTTCGCCCCGTCATTCTTTCTCCAGGAGTATGTGGTGACGTTCGATCTGTTGCACGACTATACGGGCTTCTCTCAAGTTTCGCATGCTCCTCAGGAAAGGAACCTCCTCCAGAGCTTGCTCGAGAGATCCTTCAGCTAGGGCCAGATGTTGGAATAGAAAGCTGGGATTTATGTCGCACCATGAACGTGCTTGTAGAGGAGAGGAAAGAAGGCTGGGGTGCGACCTGTCTGCTGGCTGGAGGAGAACCCACTGTGCAACTGACAGGAAACGGCAGGGGAGGGAGGAACCAGGAGTTGGCTCTGCGGGTGGGACTTGAGCTCAGTGGGGGTGAAGTGAAGAGTGGTGCGGTGTTCCTCAGTGGAGGCACCGATGGACAGGACGGCCCCACTGAGGCAGCTGGTGCCATCACTGATGGGGAACTGATGGAAGAGGCTGCGTCTCAAGGTCTGGACATTGATGGCTTTCTCACCAATAATGATTCGTTCACATTTTTCTCACAGCTCTCTGAAGGACGACGGTTACTCATGCCTGGACTGACAGGAACCAATGTGATGGATGTGCATGTTATGCTGCTGCCATCATCACCCCAGAATCTCGCAACAATTTTAAGCTGATTTGTGTTTGAAAGCAACTGAATATTTTTTACCCCTCTAAGGTAGTCTGTTAGAAGTGCACTTTTTAAGATTTTTCACATTATCACCTATTTTAAACACTTTAAATGTTTTCTCTTCTTTTTTTTGGCTCATCCAATCCTGAACCAAAGCAATGGGTACTGCAATACATATGAAATAAATAACAGGAAATCAATACACAATATTAAGTACAAATTGTATTTATTATTTGCACTGCAAAAAGACAGCTGTAAGCTTTCGGACACCTGAAAGCATGGCAGAGGTACTCAATGTCTTATTTCTGTACAGTCAAGATTTCTACAACCAGACCAAATGACTATGAATGTCTGGGACTTGCATCTTCACTAGTATTCCTGTCAGTTTTTAGTTAAGTCTTATCTATTAACTTCAAGAATTCAATCCAAACAAACATCCTAAAACAGCCAGAGCTGCTCTATATGACAGTACCCTCTTTTAACGCTCCATTTCCAGTGCACAGCACCATTCAGTCATGTATTTTTAAGCACATATTCATAAGTTTGAACCACAGTCTATCACTGACTGCTTCAAAAGTTAAAATGATTTAATAGCATAAATTATGATGCATTTTAATGTTCTTGAAGGAATGCAATTTCTTCATCGTGTGTGTGCTTAGTCCAGTTGCAGGTACATCACTCACGGTGGGTTTTCTTGGCATCACCAGCTGCACTTTCCCTAGGAAAAATGGAAAATATTGGCCTTAACATTGAAACAGGATTGTTCATAAAAGGGTTATATGCAATAATCAGTGGTTTAGTATGTAGCCTACATACTAAACCACCGATGTTTAAAATATCAAGCTACTTTTTCTATAGTGTTTTTATGAATAGTGCTGTTTATTACAGGTTCATTGAAGCACTTCTCTGCCCATCAGTCTCATAATGCTAAACAGCTCACAGTTCATTATGAGAGACAAGAGACGCTTCCGCAAATAAAACGCTTGGAACAATTACAGATTCGTCATTGAATTGTTCAGTCCCATTTTATGAACCGGTTCCACTGATTTATTGGAACATCTGACTCTTTACTGACTTGATCTTTGAATTTTGATCAGCATAATGAACTAATCTAAATAATTTTGTTCATCCGAGGTAAAACATTTTTCAATATTCTGATTTCACACATGCAATTGTTAACCGTATTCTGAATTAGAATGAGGAAATCGTCATAATGCAGCCAAAGATAAATACAATTCAGAGTCTTTAGTTAATTTGTAAGATTATTTGTGAAGAGAACAACAGAAAGTTCGGTCACCTACCATCCGCTCAGGTGAGGCGCCGTGTCAGGGGTCCCGCCATTCTGTCCTCCAGTCCCTGAGAAATTATCATAAACATCTTTAGTCTAAGTACTACTTGGATTAGGCTCAAATTGTTTAAGAATGGTTTGGAGGGAGCATGAAGAATCATTTTCCCACATGAATTGGCACCTCTGCGTCCAGACCTTAAATTAATTGAAGGTATTTGGGATGTGCTGGATGAGACATTACAGAGTGCTTGACTCTTACATTGTCAATTCAAGATCTTGACTAAAAGATGATGCACCACTAGATGGAAATAACGTCATAACATTTATTTCCAGAGGTGCCAATTGTGAAATTGATTCTTCATGCTTCATCCCAACCATTCTTCCACAATTTGAGCCTGATGAATCTTGACATTGTCATCCTTGAATATTGCCATGATGTGTCTTCCAACATGGTTTATTAAGAAATGAAAAGCTACACACTCCATCAATTAGGGTTAGCCGAACTGTTGGCAAACATATAACATGCTAGAAACATACATACAATTAGACAGTAACGTTAGACTTCTTATGGATTACGTGGTGCACCACAGTGAATACTCACCCTGTCTATAGTACATATCGTTGACAGTGTTCCCGTACACTTTCCATGCAAAGTGGATGGCAACGAGACTAATGACAAGCCAGCTAAACAGGATTTTAAACACTGCAACTCTCATGTCGTTGGCCAGCCAATCGTCCACAAATTCGGACAGAAAGGACACCAGACTATCAACCATACGAGACAGGAATTCAAAATCCCACGATTCCTCCATGATGTATGTTTTTCTTTCTTTCTTTCTCTATCTTACATTATAATGTCTGATGTTGAAACAGACAGCCAGTGGTTTCAGAAGATATTTGTAATTGAACGTCCATCTTTAAAAGTAAACAAAGCAGAGCAGCTGTCTTCTTCGCATAGAAATGTCGCCATCAACTGGATGTTTGAAAACATTTGCGGTGTCATCATCGCCATCTGTCGGCCTGGAATGAGTGCTGCGCCGTCGGAAAAAAGCTGAGTTTCAGGTTGAAGTCCCCACCAGGCTAGAAAAACATGTACACACACACAAACAAAACGTGTTACAACTGTTGTTCTTCATGAAACTTCGGAGCATCATGAATCAGTTTTGAAGTCTATCACAATCTGCATAGATTGTTGCAGACATGCCATTGAAATGATGTTATTTTCACGCCAAGTGCACAAATTCGGCCTTCCTCGGGACACTGGACTTTGGGAGCAATGGATACAGTTTGTGTTTAATTCAGTTCCTGCTGATTACAATGCAAATTTAGCCATCTGTGTGGCACATTTCACTGAAGACCGCTTCAAGAATCTTCTTACGAGTTCAATACTGGATTTGCTCAAAGGCTCTAATACTAAAAGATGAAGCAGTTCCCACATTAAAGGCAGAAGCTGCTGTTTATGGGCCTAAACCTGTAAGTACATGTCTAGTATGCTAGGCAGTTAACTAAATAGTTTCATACCTCTCCAACAAACGGCCACGAACACCAACAATGTAATCACACCCGCGAACATCGTTTATTTATATAAAATATATTATATAAACAAGTTGTTCATGCTACAAAATACAATACCTTTACAAACAAGCTACTCAGTTGTGTATTCAGATACAGTTAAACTTTAACCAGGATATGAAAAGATAACTAACAGCAGGGACAGTGACACTATAAAAATACTTGAAATACAAAAATACTTACATTTACATTTTTACATTTAATCATTTAGCAGACGCTTTTATCCAAAGCGACTTACAAAAAAGGGGAGAGTAATAGAAGCAACGGAACAGACAAGGCCAAAAACCTGTAAGAGCTGTAAGAAATCTCAATTAATTAGCACAATACACAACAAATTTTTTTTTTTTTTTTTTAAAAGACAGACATCTACAACAAAAACTCACGTCCGCAAAGTGCCGAACACTGGAATTTGATAGCTATGATAACAACCCATTAGGACTAAGGCTGTTGCCCCAGCTGTTGTCGTTAATGCAGATTCAGTGGCCCAATGGGTTGGTTTTGTATTCTAAGCTAAACGCGCAGCAATAGCCATCTACAACAAAAACTCACGTACGCAATATACAGAACACTGGATTCTGATAGTTATGATAACTATGTAACATACCCGCCTGAAGGCACAAATCCGGATGAGAGACGTAGATATGATCCAGGAGTGTGCACTTTTGGTCGTTGCTGTGGTGATCAGTAAGTGCTATTCTGTATTGGTCAAGTGCAAATGGAAAAGATGTGTCTTAAGATGTTTTTTAAGAATGGCTACAGACTCGGCAGCACGAATTGAGATCGGCAGGTCATTCCACCAGGTGGGAACGGTCCAGGAAAATGTCCGTGAGAGCGATTTCATGCCTCTTTGGGATGGAACCACGAGGCGCTGCTCGCTCGCAGAACGCAAGCTTCTGGAGGGTGTGTAAGTCTGAGCAAGTGAATTTAGGTATATTGGTGCAGAGCCAGAGGTTGTTTTGTAGGCGATAACTAGTGCCTTGAATTTGATGCGAGCAGCCATTGGCAACCAGTGCAGTTTGATGAAGAGAGGTGTAACATGCGCTCTCTTCGGCTCATTAAAGACCATTCACTAACGTCCATTAAAAGCCTTGTGTGCAGAGGTTCTGCTTGACCTTCATCCACGCAATCTGGGTCTGATTCGGGCTTAAATTGGTATGGCAATATCGACGCCATTATTTACACAGCAGATTTGACTTCTGCCCGTAATGGTAAGGGGCGTGGCGTTTCCGGCAGCCTGTGCTTGGCACTTCAGCCAATAAAAATACATTAAAACTACATTTGGCCATCTAACCAATCTAAGACCATTGCGTTTTTCGGAGGGATGGGCTTCATAGAAGCAGGAAGCAAACGAGCCGTTTAAGGGACAGTGGAGACAGCGGTGTGGAATAAAGGTCAAATATAAGAAAAATACGGCGTTTAAAAAAGAAGAAGTATGAGGACATGTTATACTGCGCCCTATAAACACAACCTAGCCTAGAAAAACACCATGGAACCACCCCTTTAACAAAAATATCCACACATATGTTTTTATGCCACAAACACAACTGAGCACAAAGCGTGGATTTTGAAACATTTCCAGCGTCTAGACCTACACTCATACAAATCCACAAGGTAGACTCCACCCGCCGTCTACTAAAGCCAATGCTGACCAGAGCTATAGAGCTCTCAGCTCTATGCTTATAGGCATTAATTAACTGTTTCAGGTGTGTTTGATTGGGGTTGGAGCTAAACTCTGCAGGACAGTGGCCCTCCAGGACTGAGATTGGGGACCCCTGATCTAGATGCTAGAAATGTTTCAAAATCCACTGTGCTGCAAATTACAAATGTGCAAGAAGAGATCCATCAGTGCAGAGGAAGCCATCAACAAACGAAGCGATTCACAAATGAACGCAAGACAGAGTTTTGTTTGTGACAAAAAAATATGTTATTTTTGTAATTCACAAATGTCATTGTATTTATTTGTGAATCTAATTCATTTTTTGTGAAACTCTTTACAGTTATTTGTGGATAACAAACAATCTATTTGTTTGGAATAACGCAACAAATCTACCCCCATGTTAAACCCACAGGACCAAACATGCCCAAGAAACACATAACATTGATTTGTGTACTTCTCTGAATAGGGTTAATTAATTTGTTCAATCTTAGAAGCAGGTTTTATATAGATTCTTTTAGGTGCAACATTAATATGGAAACATTTGATCTTTTTTAACAAATGATTTTGTTTTAATTGAAATTTGATTACATCTTAGAAATATTGAAAGCATTATGCAATCATTTAAGACATGTCTCCTTGAGACTTTTTTTGGCCATTTTCCAATTATTGGGTAGCCTGACAAGCCAGACCCACATCAAGATGTTTGGTTTGGAAACTCACCATTGA
The DNA here is from genome assembly GCF_024679245.1 of Pseudorasbora parva. Taxonomy (NCBI): domain Eukaryota; kingdom Metazoa; phylum Chordata; class Actinopteri; order Cypriniformes; family Gobionidae; genus Pseudorasbora; species Pseudorasbora parva. Next base: position 37,631,310 of record NC_090183.1, on the reverse strand, counting down.
CAGGGCTCAATCCGTCTTTCAAACTCCCTCTGCACCCGATAGGATAGCGCTACACCAACCAGAGCAACGAAGGTGAAACAGAGCTTGTTGATAGATTAAACATTCGCCGTATCCGGTCGGCTAAACTCCGAACACATCTTCCCTTTTTAAGAATGACTTCAGTGCCGTTCTTTGTTCTTTTCTCAGAGAAAAGCTTAACTCCAAGTCTTCCAGAGTCGCGTTCAAAGGTGATTCGAAAGACCGCCGCCGTTCGCCAGTTTCTGTGTTTACTGGAAGCACGCAAACGCAACTCGGCTGTCGTCATTATGGCCCCGCCCGCCGACTCTATACATGATGTGATTGGCCCGTCCAGATTGTGAGGAATATAGCTCAGAAAGGTATTGAGAGTTCCTAGACGACACTTGCGGGCAGATTAAATTTGCTGCCGCTAGGGTGCGTCTAGATTTCTAGGCTAATTATTGGGGAGACATATCCCCCTCAGTGTTGGTCACGGCCCTGTACAGAACCGCTCTGAACCTTTTAATTAGTGGTATGGCATTTGATTGAAATTAGACATTTATCTCTTAAGTCAATCTGGTCTGATTCTAAAGAGGAGAATGTCTTGACATGCACCCTATAATGAAATGAAACATCATCATGGTATTAATCTTCTAGTATGTTTACACATTTTACAAGTTGAGAACGCTGTGTCAAACCTGTCAGCAGATGTGGCTGGTGGTGTATCGGAATTCAGAGAGGCATAAAATATAAATAGAGTTTAAAGTGCATTTCCTTTGTTAATATATAGACATTACATTTGCAGATGACTCTTGAAAGTTTGAGAGGATGTATGGCTGACAAATGGCACAAAAGAAGGGAAAAAGCTACCATATATACCCAGAATTGTCCATAAAGGAGCCTATAATGTTTTCAGTAATTCAATTTTAGTGCATTCCTAAAGGAAATTGTGAAAGTGCTGGTAAACATTATAGTAAAATATAACTATAGGTGTTATGCTGGGTTGTTGCAAGGTTTCACGCAACAAAGGCACTCTCAGAAAAAAAGGTACAGTGCTGTCACTGGGGTGGTACCCTAAGGTACCAAAGTGAAAAGGTACATCTTTGTATCTTACTCACCCCTAAATGGTATATATTAGAACCTTAAAAGGTACATATCAGTACTTAAGAGTGTAAATTAGTACCTTAAAGATACATAGTAGTACCTTTTCGGTTTTGTAACTTAGGGTACCTCCCCAGTGACAGCAACGTACCTTTTTTGTGACAGTGGGAGCAAAAGTAATTGTACTTTCGTATACTCAACAGATACATTAATACAAACACAGGGAACTTCAACAATTAAGGACAAAAACGAAGAAAACTGATGGCTTAAATACAAGGGGAGAAATGAAGATTCTAAGTAACCACAGGTGAATGAAATCATGGAACAAAATAGAGCATGAATGAGTATCAAGGAAACTGATAAGAACAGGCAAATAGGAACAGAGCAAACACACTATAAAACAATTTGTTGGTTTAACTTAAAGTAATTAACCTGGTTGCCTTCATTTTGAGTTGAAATTAAAAATGTGAGTTGATACAATGAAGGAAATTGGTTTAATAAATAGAAACTCAAAATATTGTATCTGAACCACATAAAAAAATAGATAAATCATTAAAATAGCACAATTTGGCATGTTTCACTGCATCACCACAAATAAAACACACCCAATATGCTTACAAAACCTTTTAATAATATTTGAATAAAGGTTGTCGATTTTGCGTTACTTTTTCTCACCTGGGTTACTTTGTTTTTTAATGACAAAAAAATACTTTTACTTTTGTTAAAAGCTTCAGACTAAATAACATGTACATTCACACCTACAGTAAAGGGCACAGCTCAAACAAACCTTTCAGCTGCGCTGCATTGATGGATTGCTTAAGACTACTGGGACGTATGAGAAGAAAGTTCAAAACTCTTACTACAGCAATAAAAACAAATTACCACAAATGTGCTGTTTATCAAAAGTAGGCAAATTTTTGCTCATTATGTTTTAATTGGACCATTGAAGATCAGCAACAAAGACATTGGTAAATACATTGAGATTAAATGCATAACGTATATTTTGGCGTATACAATCCACGACATTGCACACTCATACTATTTATACGCATTTACTTGTAATCGGGTTGTTATTGCAGGTTTGTGTAATATTTTGAGTTTGCATTTCACTGTTTTTATTAATTTTGAGGGATACTGAAACTGTTTCTGTGCAAGATGAGTAAATGCCTGCTCACATTTAGTCTAATAACCGTCATGTTCACTCTGTGCAAAGCGCCTCTGCACATTTCTCGCAATTTATCTTGACACGTGGACAGGAAATAAATACAAAAAATGACTCAGATATTGTTGGAAAAGTAATGCATTACTTAGTTACTTGAAAGAACGTAATCGTTAATTGTAATGCTTTACCACCAAAGCTGACTGAGAGTAAATACTCCAATCATTGTGTCCTTCCCACCATCACTTATTTTTCATTTACTATTTTGTATTTTTGGAGTTGAGTAAGTTATATAGCATTAGCAGTCATTTTGTTTTCAACGTTCAGTTAACTAAAGGGAAACACACAGTTTAGTAAAATGGATCTAGTTATCTTTTCTCCATTGTATCTCTTTTTGCTCTCTGTCCTAACTCTTTACATATTTATAAGGACTTTTAAATCCTCTTTCTCACAGAGGATCACAGACTATGCTGTTGTTCAACCGGAACAAGCTTAAGATAAAATCTACAGTATGTCAGGGTAAGCTCTGCACTTTCTTCTGCAAAAAGAAACATGCAGTTCAATGCACCTTTGCTTCTCTTCGCATTGACTATTTTCCAGTGTTTTTTGATGTTGGTGTTGCCTTTCCAACTCCATTGTTTGCTACTATTGTAATTTTTTTTTAAACTAAATAATCCCACTTTTGTTTCTCAATGGATGATGGAAAGCGGAACAGAACACTCATTCTCAGCGTGTGTAACATACCCTTTTTCCTGTAAACAGCAGACCAGTAAACCAAGGAACCTCAACTACTCAACTACTAAATGTGTCAGACCTACCTGCTTTCAGTTCTTCTATACCAATGTTTTTTTCCCAATATGCAAAACATCTCTGAGTCATTAGAATACATAGAGAGAGCACATTCACATATTGCACTTGTGTCAGTTCATTTGATTACCTCATCAATCAATCAATAAATGTATTCCAGACCTGATGTTTTCAAGAATCAAATTAATATGGCATGCCGGTTAGTTATCTTGAAACGTAAAAATTACATTTTGAAAACTGAATTAATGGCATTAGATAAGTATTGGTTATTACACTTGGCATGTTATATTCACTGTAAAAAAAAAAAGTGTGTTTACCTGTATTTTGAATTACACGTTGCATTATTTTGTGTTTTAAGGGTTAACAGAAATTTCCATAAAATTACTGGATAATTTTTTGGCAGAAAATTACCAGTAAATTCTCCGTTTTTATTTTTTACAGTGTTGAAATTAAATATTAAACGCCTGTCCAAAGAGAAATTGTAATTTTATATCATGTTTTTTTCTATCTTGAAAACACAGAACATTTTATTAATGCAGCACACATAGATAAGCAACTTGAATTCGGGAATTGTTTACAGTAGATTTCATTTCCTGTTTTAAAGAAAAATCCAGAAAAAAATCCAGTCATGAAAAATCCAGTTGAGGACATTCGATTCAGAGAGAAGTACAATAAATATTTTTACAGCATTTGCATGTGGTATATGTTAGAAATTGATAATTAAAAGGATGGTAAAACTGCAATAAATGTATAAGCAACAGCAATTTTCACAAGCTGCTTTTAGTTTTTGAGCATTTTTATGTGTCAGGTTTTATTTTGTAATCAATTGATGTGCACCAACCAGAGAGATCAAATTCAGATGAGAAACAGATGAAGTTAATGGCTATTATATAACTTAGGGATTTTGACCTTTTTAACTCAAGAAACTTACACAGTACCATCATTTCATCCTACATGTTTTTTAACTATGGAAAATAAAAGAGGGGGAGTAGCCAATTCAGACAAGGTTGGGGTAAATGTCACCTTGTCTAAGGTTTCAGTCTCTGTTTCCTCTTTTTTGAGGGTAACACTTTAGTTACTGTTGTCATGTTATTCTACATGAAAGTCCTCTCAACTCTCCTGTGTTTGCTTTTACTTCACCAAAATGCAAGTGCGTCGAAAAGTTGTCCAGCAGGTATGTATGATTATAGTTAAATACTGAGATTTATGGATATTCTTCACATTAAATACCTCATAAATAATGTCTGTTAATTGTAGGTGAGAGGCTCGATTATTTTACAAAAAACTGTGTGGACTGTCAAGAAAATCAGTATAACCCTAAAAGCGGAGAAAACATTCACTGCAAATACTGCAGTAAATGTGAAAAAGGTAAGTGCCACAGTCTACTTTTTTAGGCACATAGATTCAGTAACTAAGAATGTAATGTGTAATGCTAAGATACTGTGACATGAACTAACATTGTTGAATGTGTGCAAAACAAGGCAAAGTCACCCGTTTTAGTTGAATATTTAGTTTTTCAACATGTATTCTTTTCCCCCCTCAGGTAGTAAGGAAGTCGATAAATGCACACCTACAACAAACACTCGCTGCAAATGTAGGAAAGGTTTTACACCCCTTGATCAGAAACAAGAAGAGATTTGTGTATGTAAAAAAGGTTCGGGAGTGGATAAAACAGGTACACATTAAATCCTACCTTACTGAATCGCATCAACTGACATTGTTGTGAATCTTATGAAACTTGGACTATGTCTCTCTTCTAGGAGAGACTTGCAGTGAATGTAAATATGGCTACTTCTCAGACAAAGATGACTCAACTTGTCAAAAATGGAGAGAGTAAGTTTTTACGAAAAGATATACGAAAAATGTAAAAAGATATACAGTTTTATAGGCAATTCAAAATATAAACCCAGGGCTGTTGTCAAGGGGAGACAACAAATACTGATGTTCCAGAGTTTAGAGATGTGGAGGGGAGCCTACTTTGTGGTAGAGCTAACGCATGACAATTCCCCAGCAAAAAAAAGTTGAATGAATTTCAGCGACGATCCTAATTCATATGATTCATCTCAACAGCTTCAAACGTATAATCCAACGCCCTCTTGTGTATGATTCAGCAGTAAGGCTTCAAAGGGAATGTTCACCCAAAAATGAAAATACTTTCATCATTTACCGACCCTCACGTCATTCCACGCCTCTATGAAACATAAAAGAAGATAATTTGAAGAATGTTTATTACTATCCATCAAAATATCGTCTTTGTGTTTTAATGAAGAAATGAAGTCGTACAGGTTTGGAATGACATCCGCATGAGTAAATGACAGAATTTTCACTTTAGACTGAACAATTCTTTTATAATGCCATATGAAGACAATCGCAAACATTTTTTTCATCTGTAGATGTAACGGTGAGATTGAGATCCCAGGCACCAGCACTTCTGATGCCGTCTGCAAATATGCACCAAATCAGACTGCCGAAGCTCCCACAGAATATACTACCTCAATGAAGACAACCACCATCACTTCTACAGCCCCTTCAAGAACTACAACCCCATCTCCCACCAAAGAAAACTTCCACAGCATATGTACTCTTTCTTCATTACTTCCAGATTTATTCATCAACCACAATTTGTATCTTTCTTGCTAAGCATGAATTAATATTTCATTCTAGGGCTGGTCATGCTTTTCATTGGTATTCTTCTTCTGTCTGGACTCCTGTACCACAAGTGTAAATCCAACTGCTGCATTCATAACCGAAAGAAAGTGGATTCTCGAAAAGGTGAAGTACCCCCTATAAAATTACAGCGTGTGTGTGTGTGTCAGGCTACTCTCTATTCATTCTTCTTACGTTTATTCTCTTTAGAGAGCATATGCAGAAAGCCTGTTGAAGAATCTGGGGACAAGTGCCTGTCCTCACTTGTCTAACGCAGTTTTCAATGGCCTAAGTGGTTTTTTTTTTTGTGTGTGTGTTGTGGAATATTTTGTATGCAAGCAATAGTTGTTGTATAACTAGTTAAATTGCTGTTAACGTCATTAAATATCCACTTAATGTAATACTTTATTTTACAGTGTCCCTGTTACGCATCGTACAAGTTCTTACTATGATAATAACAGTAAATATGCATAATTATTCTACTAAGTACATGTTGTTAATTAGTATTATACTCTCTGTGTGATTACACTGTAACAAGGGCACCTTAAAATAAAGTGTACATAACACAATTTTTTTAATTAAAAATCAGTACTTGGTTGTAATTGTCAATTATAATTAATATCATTGTTGTTTATATTTTTAATGGCTTCAATAGATGTTGAGAGAATGTTGTAAATACAGTCAATCGGAAAACTAGCGTATTTTGGGGGGCTGTTTAGGACCGTTTACACCTGTTTAAGGCTTACTGGTTGAAAGTACTGGTTGAAATGGGACAATTTTAAATACGGATCTATTTGGGGTTCAAAGCAAAAGTGACATTCACCCACGTGGAAAGTGTTCAAAGTCACTTTCTATCACATTGCGCTTGTAGTGTAAATGTTCATCCATTTGAATTCAGATGGCCAATTTAATTTAAGCCGTGAATTGATTTCAATTCATTACTCGAGATCTATAATGTGAAATCTGCTGATTGTTGACTTTGAATGGCAGATTTCACATTGCCTGATCTTGAACTGCAGTCAATGTACACTGTCAGAAAAAAAGATGCAGTGCTGTCAATGGGGCGGTCCCCTAAGGTACAAAAGTGAAAAGGTACATCTTTGTGTACCTTTTAAAACCCCTAAATGGTCCATATTAGTACCTTAAAAGGTACAAATCAGTACTTTAGGAGTACGTATTAGTACTTTAAAGGTACATAGTAGTACATTTTCGGTTTTGTACCGCCCCAGTGACAGCATGCACCTTTATTTCTGACAGTGTATAGGCAGATCGTCAGATTATAAAATCATTTCCATGGTGCCACAGTTACTACCACAGACTGAAGTGACTCATGCATTCCTGAGAAAAATATGACGAATTAGCTGAATTTCCCATATTTAGGTGGGCTAAGGACAACTTCTGAGAATCTTTCCTTTATTTATTTTATTTAGTGTCCGTATATGTGTAGCCTTATTATAAAGTTTTAATCTTGTTTCTGTGAAATGGAAATAAATGGGTTGCGTGACTTTTTGTAGGCAATAATAATTTTTTTGTATTTTATTTTGTTTATCCTTATTTCTTGTTGCGATTCAGTGCAATGTGTACAATTATGTAGTGTCTAATGTACAATTTTAAATAAAGGACTACATCTAAAAGTTTGTTAATACTCTCCAATATAAATACCAGAAAGACAAACAAAAACTTTGCCTGCAGTGTCATTCCATTCAAACGGTTCTCCATTTTATTGACTTTAATCATCATATGTATTTTTGTATTTTGTATTTTAAGTGCCCCACGTCAGAGATGGTGTTGTCCCCTCCTACATATGTTCTTTATGATAGTCGATAACGTTCCCTCCCTCTGTCTCTAGAAACACAGAGGTTCTGGGGAGGCGACAGCTTTCGGTTGAAAGTTTCCATCCACGCACACTCACGTTCCTGCGCTTGAAGCTAAATGCCGTTATGCTCCTTCCACTTATAAAACCACAAGAAGGTGCTTTACACTGAGGGCTGTTAACCGTTTAATTCTAAACCTTGCGTCTGCTTATAGGAGTTCATGAGTTCAGGTTTTGAGTTAAAGGTAAAGAAAATCAGAGTTTGGTTAGATAAGCGTCTTTACCAACTTTTACAATAACATTCTTTGGACAAATACAGTATGATGATGAGATGTATACTTAAGATAATTATGTAATATGATGCTGCAGAGGTAATTTAGAAGTGTTTTCCATTTTTACTTGCTATTATGAGTGTAAACAGGCCGTGCAGCTCCCTCCGAGTTGAATCTCAGAAAGAACTGAACTCATTCTTATGTTGTTCTTAGAAGAATGTTCATATGTGTCTGATATGCATTTCCTCTCTATTTGAAGTAGCAGCACCAGCACCATCTGCAGGACTGCTCGGCTGCAGATGTCAAGAACAAGCTGTGCCGACCAAAATATCACTACTTCCTATTTTGGCTATAGGCCTGAGCTGTTTGTTTTCATTTTATTTTTATTGATCTAATCTGCTCAGATGACTGCTCTGCCATGCTTGCATGAAATCAGCACATTTGCAGAGAGCTTGGTAATCTTGGAACTTGTTCATTTCCTCACTTCGTCTAAGATAATGAACCACATAAATTGGCTTCTTGTCAAAGAGCCTCACAAGATCAGAGTTGCCCACACGTTCTTCAGTTAAATTGTTGTAACAGAGAGAAGGCCGTTGCAAACTAATGACACCAACTAATAATTTGACTGTCTAAAATGATCTGAAATGATGCATTTAGCGAATCACGTGCATGGTCCTTTTAAATCTAAACCATAAAGCTGCAAACAAGAACTTACACTCATTCTATAAAATGACTGTGAAAAAAAGTTAGTAGTTCAGGGAAGGAGACAAGAACAACCGGCCAACGTGTCACAAACTTTAATCATCAAAATAAACACACACAAAACGAAAGTAAAGTGACAGCCCCTCACGGACAACTGTGCAATAATAAAAACACAAAATAAATGTCCCAGTCATGGTTCTCTTTCTTCCTCGCTCCTCTTTTATGCTCCCAGCTCTCTTCCGTGAGAGACATGAGGCCGGTGTTTCGTGCAGGTGACACTCATTATCACTCGAGTCTCATTCTGTTCCCACGGCTCTCTGCCCCTATGAGGGGTGGGGCAGACACAGCGGCCGCAGCACTTGATGGTAAGGACTGATGAGGCACGAGAAAAGGAGATGGAAGCATGAAGAGAGACAGAGAAAAGAGGGGAGAGATTTCTTGGTCCAGTTCCCAAAACACACTGCCATCTGGTCCTCCACTAGCTGGATGAAGTCCTCCGTGATGCCTGGCAGTGGCGCTGGATAGCCCTCGGTGGATGGCCCTCTGAGTCCTCCACCACCTTGTGGATCCTCTGGAGTCCACCGTTCCCTGCTCCTCCCCATCATGGCAGTCGGCAGCAACTCCCTCACTCCTTCTTGGATGGCAGCCGTCCCTCCAGAACCCAGGCGGTAACTTGTCCCCTTGTCTGCCTCAAGCATCAATGGCGGCAGATCTGCTCAACCATGCTCGATGGCTCGATTCCCCACAGCGGCGAGGGCCAAACGCTCCTCCTTTACTGAAAAAAAATAATTTCTATTGCTTTTTTTTAAGGATGCTACTGCTTTTTTAATTAAAGGAACTGTGTGTAAGAAATGTATTTCAATTAATCATAAAATGCCCCTGATATGTCACTAGACATTAAGAAATCATGTTAATTTCAAATACTTATATCACTGACAACAGTAGTCTGGCCAGGATATTCTCATTTAAAAGTTGTTGTTGCGGCACTCAACTGTTGATGGTGTTGATGTTGACATGTTGTGTTTTGGCCTGAAACTCCGCCCTCCACCTATCGACCAATCACAAAGTCAGTAGTGTTTGGGCATCCAGGTTGCCAAATCTGCTCTAGTTACCACAGTTGCAGCTACAAACTTTCCTGTTGGATCTGGCAGCCTCGAGTCAGGGGGAGGGGGAGAGGGGGAAGCGATTGCAGTACCAGTTTTGGCCACAATCTTACATACACTTCCTTTAAAATGAGCTAAAGCAACACAATTGCTATACATTTTGTCCTAACTTAGTTCAGTTGTGTTTAATCTATTTAAAAATAAGTCAAATTGAAGTCAAACTTAATCCATTTGTGTTGTGTTACATGAATGATTTGAGTTGCATTAACTGAAATTGGGCGGGGCTTGTTAGTTCCCAGCATGCTTTCCATATATGGTTAAATCAAGAGATTAAATGTTGTAATTTTATATGTAAAAGTATTATTTTATGTATTTTTGAGCAAGATGAGAAAGAGGGAGATTTGATTGTGTTTTATAGTGTTTAATATTCAACACTATAATATTCAATTAGGTAGGAATTATTAGAACAATTTAAATTACAGTGGGTTACCCACTGTACCCATTGTGGAGAAGAGTGGGGCAGACTGTGGATTGATACAGCTAATGTCAAAACTGATTTTAATGCTTAGCTTTTAATGCTTAGCATTTAAAATGCTAATGTGTGTTATTGTTAGCTAAAAGTTTGTCAACTAGCTAGTGCAGTATTGTAATTCAGTTCTGTAACATTAAATATATTAAAGTGGATAAATAAATATATGATTTAGAATGCCTAAATCATGTCATAACAATCAATTAGAGACAACATGATTGGCTCATTTAAAATGTATTCATTCCATGTTAAAGTTACATGAACAAATTATGTTTGTTTAACTTAAACAGGGTATATGCAGGAATCCTGAAGTTAATTTCAATACCTTTTTAAGACTTTTTAAAGACCGTCTCAAAATATTTTAAGACCTCATCGCACTTCAAGTTCTAAACGGCAACAAACCTTCAATAAACAGTTGTAGTCGAATGTAGACTTAAAATCTCTATCGTAGGCCAATTTTGCATCGTTTATATTGCATATCTGTTTTGCAGCGTTTGGAGGGCGACATATCACCTAACTGCGCATTTCGCAAAATACATGACGTCACCTGTAGACGGCGCTAGCCAGGGATGGAAATTAACTTTTTTCAAAGTCTACCATTCAATGTTTTTATCAGCCACTTTTTTGTTTTTAACTGACAATGTGTAACTGCATGTGAAAATTAATACTACAAGCTCTACAATACTTAATTAATCTCAAGTCTCAATGAAATTTTGAAGTTTCATTTTGACATTTTCACGATGATTTGTGGTCTTTTATGGCTTCCAGTTTTATGGTTTTTAGTCCCAAGAATGAAACTATTCGTTCTGGCATCTTTGAAGCGTGTTGACAACATACCGAGCAGAACATTGTCAGTAGGGATTGGGAAGCACCGAAATCAAAATTCTTGGCCGAAACCAAAAAAGAAGAAACCAAAGCCGAAAACTGAAAAATAAAATTAAAACTAAAATGTTTAACTCGACCTCACTCATGTGTACATTAAATAATAATGTACATGCCTACTGGCCTGCAGAAAATGAATAAGTAATCAAATGTAAAATAACTGCATATTTAACTGTTTAAATGAAAAATTAATCCTTATTAAACTTACAAAAGTTATTCAATCAAGAGCATTGTTTAACGTCAAACTAAATATAAGGACATCACTCAGGCAGCAGTAAAGGCTACTGCGCCTTTTAGACCTGAGGCAGGGATATGCTCGTCTTTCTCGACTGTGCATACTATACAGTTCACTTAAGGCATATTCAGACTATGTCTGCTACGATACTCATCAAGATCGACATGTTAAAATACTTCTTGTGTGAGTTTGTCCGTTTAAGCGCAAGACTTGAAAGAGAACTCAATATTTGAGTAGACGAGCGCGCGCTCTCGGATGATGCACAGCCTCAGATCTTCTTACAGCGCGTCTTCACGCGAGTGATGACGGAGAAAACGACTGGTTATATGCGCACATACGGCAGCACTCACATACATTGAACAAAGTTTACAAAGAGGTGAAACAGCTCGGTGGGTGAAGCGAGTTTACCCGCCACAACTCAAAATCAGCCGCATTTGGCTGGTGGCGGTGCTAATTTCCATCCCTGCCGCGCGCGCGCTCCGAGCCGACCTAAGACTGAGCACCCCGTTGTTTTTTAATACTTATGGGGATGAAAAGAAATATATTCATTAATACTTTTTGGAGTCAAACTCTTTTGACAAAGCTTGAACAAAATACTTTCAAAATTTAAGACTTTATAAAGCCGTGATAAGACTTTTTAATACTTTATAAGGGTCTTAATTTTCCCAAAATTGATTTATCACTTTTTAAGACTTTTCAAGACCCCGCGGATACCCTGTTAAATGATTAATGTGGGACCGATGTACACAGTTAAATCATGTAAATGCAACACACATTTTTTTCATTGTTCCTCCCGGGCTTCAGCACTGATGTAGCAGGGATAGTTTTTTAGGGAAGAAGGAGACTGGAACTGGCAAATATTTAACACACTTTAATCTCATAAAATAAACAAATATAATAAAACACAACATAAAATCCAGGCCTGGTCCTCTCTCATCCTTCACTGTCACTCCTCGTTTTATGCTTCCGGAGCTCCTCCGTGAGTTGGTGCGGCACACAGGGGATACTCATTAACACTCACCCCTCCGGCCTCATCCTGCTTTCCACATAGACAAAGCTTTAGCTAAGCCCATGACCGACATCTAACAATACGGCCAAACCTGAAGGAGGTGACAGAGAAGAGAGTATAACAACTGTCATTCAGCCATCTTGAACATTTGTCTTTTCAGGGTTAGGAGTGGGCCCAACCAAAGTTTAGATCAGCCCAGTCCTAAATAATAGCCACAATTACCAGTCTCAACTGGATGCCAGCCATCTAAGTTTTATTCCTTTCTAAAAACAACCTCTTTAACCCCAAGGGGAGACTGTGGCAGGTTCCAAGAAAAAGCTGTGCAGCTGATTATTTAAATTTTTATTTTAATTGATCTAATCTGCTCAGATAACTGCTCTGCCATGCTTGCATGAAGATCAGCACATTTGTTATGCAATCTTGTTGCATAGTGGCCTGAGAGCTTGGTAATCTTGGAACTTGTTCATTTCCTTACTTCATCTGTTGTTCAAGAGAATGAACCACATCCCTTGCCTTCTTGTCAGAGAGCCTCACAAGATCAGAGTTTCCCTCACGTTCTTCAGTTGAATTCTTGTAACAATTCTTGTAGAGTATGCTGTCGCAAACTAACAACAACTAATCAGTAGACTGCATTCAAAAATTAGCTGAAATAATGCAGTTAGAGAATAATGTTGAATTTACATGGTGCCTTTAAATCTTTAAATCTAAAGCTGGTCTTTGTCAGGTGTTTTTTTTTTTTTTTTTTTTTGTAAGAATGTATTTAAATGTTGAAATTGAAGGAACATTCAGCAACATGACTTTTCCACACAGTGAAAAAAGAAAACATGTTTACTTGTTTGTCTATTTCACAAAATGTGTTTTTTATATCATGCTTTAATGAACTGCTTGCATTAGTTTTATGTGTGTTAAGCTGCTTTTTCATAATTCATTAGTATTGCAATATGGTAGCATAAACTTTTACAGTGTTACATGATGTGCCGTGTGACCACATTTATTGTGACGTACATGTGCTCATCAATTTTAATAGCATACTCACAACTGAGAGAAACCCCCCCAGTGTGAACATGATGTATCCGTGACATTTTACGTAGACCACTTCTATCAGCTGCAGCTTCGCTTCGTATACCCTTTGCGCAAGAGAGAAGGGGAGGCTCGAAATGAAACCACCCAGACATGCAAATGACCCTTGACGTCAAATGACACTCGACCACCTCTTTCTTATGACATCATCTTGATTTTTTTTTTTTTTTGCAATAACTTTAATGAACATTGACATTACATTCAGAAGAAAATAACACTTAAATATAATTTTGATATTTTAATTTCATGCCTCAGCCTCATTTGCTGCTTAACAGTTTGTAAATGCATACATAAAAAAAGGAGATTGTATTAATAAATAGAAACTCAGAATATTGTAATCTGAACCACATTAATGATTTGACAAATGATAAAAATTTGTGATAAATCATGAAAACAATTTCATGTGTCACTCACTTCTGTTCACTTTTAAATTCTTGAAATTTCAGGATTTTCCCCTGAAGTCTAATTAAAACAATTACAGTCATATAAGTTTAGATACAGATGCAAACTATAACAATGTTCATGACTTAGCAAAAGATGGATTTACCATTGTCAGTACAGTGATGTGTGGTGAGCTTTGTGTGATCTTTGTGGGTTCATGTGCGTCTTTTAGTAAAGGTCATAGCTGACATGCAAATCTGAGCACGTTCCACCCTATTCTCTTTCATATACAAGCACAGAGATATATTCAAGCATCCATTAGCTTTCAGTTAGCAATGATGTTTGTGCCAATAGTATTTGTAAAAAATAAATGTACTTATTAATGTACTTTTAATTCAGGTCAATCTAAAGTAAAGAATATAATATCATTTCACTGACGTAACAAAGAAAATGCCAAATGGAAGAAATAACCAATGGTACTGAAACCCTAAAAAGCTTTCTTTAGACTTGACTTATGGTCTTAAAATAGCAAATGCTGTTTTCTAGTTTGTTTTGTTTTTTACTCTGAATGTGTGGTCATTTAAATATTTATTTGGCTATTGGTAACACTATTTAGTAGCCTGTGTGGCGTACATGTTGTCAGTGGGAAAAAAAGTTATTTCAAGTAATTTTGATTATGAATGATAAACTCCAACACAAATGCCAAAACATTGTTTTCTTTGGAACAAAATGAAACATAGAACCGATTCCAATTTCATGTTGATTTTTGGTTTCATTAAAATAGAAAATATGTAATAGGCTAATTATAGGTTTGTAAACATTTGGGACGTGTGCTCATGATGGTTGCAGAAAACCTGGAAGAGATAAACTTTATAACGCTAGAGAATTACATGAATACGATATACAAAATAGTTTGATTTAAAAATGATTGTCTGTAGGTCAGTTGTAGTGTGTAAAGCATCTATTTGGACTATTCAGACAGTGACGAGTAAAATTGTACATTTGTTAGTTGGACAGCTTGTCAGATATCAAATCAAACCTCGTCTTACAATTTATTAGTGCATGTCATTTCATATATTAGTAATCAACTTAAAAATATGTGTTTATGCTACAAATGATTAAGTTCCTCTACCTCAATGTAGCTTGTTGGTGTAACATAAATTCACTCAAAGTTGTCATAACTCAAAAAAAATTGATGCAAACATACATTTTAGAGTGTGGGGATGCACCCGGTCTCTGAGGCACAAACCTTTTATACAGCAACCAGGGCTGTGTTTCCCAAAAGCATCGTAAGTTTAAGTTGATCGTAGAGACCATCGGTGGCAATTGTTCTACGATCAACTTAAGCTCACGATGCTTTTGGGAAATGCAACCCGGATCTGTGGATGGCTTCTTCTGTATTACGATTCTGCTTCGCTCCAAGTTTCTCAGAAGGTGAGCTCGCTTTGGCCACTCGTTCCTAGAAAGGGAACAGATGATTTATTAGAAACTTAAGGGGTGAGAGCTTGGGCTGCAGCCCCATTCAATCAATTTCCTTTTCTTTGTTGCACCCACAGCTTCCTGATCTATGTGAGGCTTTCTCCTATTATGACGCCTTTGTCCCTCGCTCGGCGCTCGGGCAGCCACACTCACCTTCTGCTCTTCTCTCCAGGAATGTTTTCCTGAAAAGGGTTGTGGCGAGGTCGCCTCAAGGGTGCAGAGAAATTTAGCAGGGGCCTGAACCCACCAAGGGATGTACTTCCCAGTGACATCCAACTGAGTTCTTGCCTCTTTCCACTACCATCTCAATGGCAGTCCCAAACAGTCCAGAGGAGCTTGATCTGACTGCTTGATAAATTAAGGATGCCTCTCTGTTGCTACCATAGCTGCCATTAACCGGCCCTATAGAGCTGCCCGCTTGCTTTGTGGCTATACACAGTTCATAGGCCCTGTCCCAAATGGCACACTTACTATTCACTTTTGGTCTTGTGGACTTACAATGGCCATTGCATGCGTGTGTCCGTTAAGTCCACGAGACCGTAGGGTGTCCCATTCGTCATTTAAGCTTAAAGAAGGGTGCTCGTGAGCGGCCCCTTTGCGGCTGCTATGCGCCCTCAATGTGCACTTCAGCTGAGCCTGCAAATTTGCGAGCTACGCAGAGGACTTCTACCTGACAGTCAAAGCGGTAGTACGTTGTGAAAGTGCGGACTCAGAGGAAGACTGTGAGGGTTTAGGGTGGAGACTGCCTTATAACCCCTTCCCTTGATTCAGGTCTTCGAGCAGATCTGGCTTGTAAGTGTAACCCCTCCTGTTCGAACTGCCCATTCCAAGCGGGACTCGAACCCAGGTCCGCCAGCATGAGAGTCAAACGCTCTAACAAAGGAGGCTAAAGGCTGCAACATCTAGCATCAGTCGCTAGAGCGTCTCTTGAGGTCAGAGGAGGGAGGTTTACTCGGACAGCAACTACTAGCTGGTCTCTGTTACATAAGCTTGCAGTACTTCCATAGAGGGTAAAGCTCCACCAGTGTGCCCAGCCACTGCATATGCTCTGCCCATCAACCTTGATGTCGTCTGACATGATTTAGAGGGCAAGATAGGAGCCTTCAGCAATGAGGATGTCCCTGGGGAAAGGTAATTTGCTCAGTTCCTTTCCCCCTGAGGCACCCTGCTCTCTGACGGGGCTCAGTGGCTGGAACTGGAGTTTCCTCAATGGGAAATCATGTGTTTGAATTGTCTGCTTGCTAGCCTGACATCGTTATACTCAATTCTAGTCAGAATTTTGAGTCTGATACTGCTTCAATTGGCTGTAATTATGGGGCGTGTTTCAACCAAACCAGGAAAGACCTCAATTTGATTGACCTACAACCAATCAGAGCAATGGGTTAACATAACGTTAGTTGTCAAATGTTAACAGAACTCAACTGCACTGTGTTGCCTAGTCTGCGGTTTTCCCGAGGCTTGTTTTCCACAATCTAAAAAATAATGAAGTGACTTAGTAAATATCACAGTAATAATTAACTTTATTAACTTAAGAAAATCTCTGACTATTATTTACTTGATGAGAGTTGAACATACCAAAACAATTGACTGGCAGTCTAAAATTTGTCTAAAATGTAGTTATATTTAAGTTTTTGTCACTAAAAGAATTTAGTATTTGATTAACCAATTATTTATTTAAAATATACTTAATATATTTGTAAGATTTCTATAAAAATATTTTAAAAAGGAAAACTAAACTGATCTGTTTCAAGTACCAAAAATATTACTTAATTAAAATCAACATTATTAATATTTAACACACTCTTAAGAAATTGAGTTAGTTAAAACAATGCACCACTCCCTGACGTGACGATGACTTGGCGTTTGAATGTTTTAATTCTCTTCAGTCTCCCGAGCAGTTCCTTCTTCTCAGCGTCGCAGAATTGGTACATTTCAACAAACATGTAACAGACATGCAATCAATATTTTAGATTATAAAAATGTTTCACCGAAAAAATCGAATGAATCATAGTAAAAGTTTTTTAGAGTGCAGAAGACAAAACATTTTTTTATAGTGATGTGCCCTTCTTTTATGCTGGGGATCACTTTGCAACGTGGTTGCACTGCGTCATCCATTGAATGGTGTATTTGTACACGTGCCTCAGACACCGGGTTCTGCAAGGGCATGTCCCCATAGCGTCAGCAGCTAGCGCACACAAAGCTAAGTTCCATCGAAAAGGAACCTATTTTTCATGATCCCATTGAATCCATGTGGTCTCATTAATATCTCTTTTTCAAATGGAATAACATTATCACAGTAAAATGGTTTGTGAATGGTATTTCACATTCCCTTCAAGTAATCATAATGATAGTAAAAGAACTGTTTATTTTTTACTCAGGCTGAAACAGCGGTTATCATATCAACGGAAGGTTAAGAGATCCTTTCTGATGGTGTGGTCCTTCCTGTTCTACGCAGTATATAGATTATCTCGATAACACTGGTGACTGTTTTTTAACCCATAGCAGAGCATTTCTGAAGGTGGTGGAGAAGTGTTTATCAGACCATGATAAAATAGTTTCTGTGACATGCCTGTCAAAACTGGCGATAGTGGTTTGCTTAGGTTTCCGAACTTCTTTGAAATGTCGTTATTGCTGTTAAAGAAGTTGCCTAGTTGGTCTATGTGCTCCATTAGTTGGTGTATGTGGCGCACAGCTATATCGATCCCTCTTTTCTTCTCTTTTTCCATCATTTCTTTTCATCCCTGTTGCAGTCTCTGATTTAAAACCCATCACAGAGGCACACAAATGTCCTTATCAAGCACATTCTCCACTTGCTTTACAGTGCATTTTGCACAAAAGAACCATTTGTTTGGTCCTGACCCAAATGACCTTTAATATAGAGACATCACTAGTGTCACCTTGTCTGTCGCTTACTGCTTATAATGAAGTGTGTACTTGTGACTTTTGGTGAAATTTAAGGAGAAGTTATCCTTTCACCAGAATAGTTACCGATAGGTAACTGTTCCCTATTGGCTCTCTCATGTGATAAGAGCCACATGATTGCTATTATGACTGGTGACATTACAAATTGTCTCTTTCTTTTTCTTTTTCTCCAAAAGAATCTTTAAGTGAACAGATCTTAAAATAACCTTTTTTTCCAGTATGAAGAATATTAATATTATTGATCTTACATATGACAAATGGTTTGAACACTGAACTAAAATAAGTTACTTTAACATATATTATTATATTATGTTCCATGGAACAAATAAAGAAAAAAAATCAAAAATTGGAAACAACATAAGGATGAGTAAATGTTGAATTTTCATTTTTGGATTGACCATGACCCACAACTTCATGCTCTGTTAAACTGTGGATGCGTTTAAATATGTCCATGATATCCACATCCAGCCATTTTCCATCTCAACCAACAGCATCATAAATGGAAAATATTAAAGACTTACAGGGGCATTTATTTCTTCCGCCCCCATAAAGTACATAAAGTTACACATTCTACTTCTCTCTTTCCCAAAAAACTACACAGATCACATGCTTTCCAACGCAATTCTTTGGAAATTTGGAATTTAAAGTCACCTCAATCACATTTTGATGTATTTGCGTGTTCACAGTTCTGGGCAAATTGGTTGGCCTCTCTCTTCCTCGTGCTCACGCCTCTGCTTTGTGGCTGAAACAACGTCACAGGCAGACTACACTATAAAATACGAGAAATGAAACTAGATAGCAATCCTCAATCTACCCCTGTGAAACAATGGACACTGCTAAGCTCTGTCTTACGCTGCTCTGTATTTGTGGCAGCTGGAGTCTGGCTAGTCAAGTCAAGTGTGATTTGACCACCGAATATGAATTTAATGGAAGATGCTGTAAAGCCTGCCCTTCGGGTAAGATTATACCATGATATTCTCAAGACTAGGAAACCACTGTCAATTTCTGTTCAAGATTATTGTATTTAGAGTGTTAAAGTTGTTTTCGGCTGCACGCATTATGTATCTATAATTTGAGTTACAGCTTTATTAGCTTACTGTATAAGGTCCCTGGCGGAACTTATTAAGGGAAAAATTCATAATTTCAAAGTTTCAAATGCTCAAATTTACTTTGAACTTCATTTACAGGTGAGTATCCCAAAGAACAATGCCAAGGGAATCACACTGCCAGTGTGTGTGAAAAATGTTCGTATATGGGCAGATGTTTCTGCCAAGATAATTATTTATGCCGTGACAATAAATGTGACTCTTGTGAGTCAAAACTAAAATGTAAACCTGGAGAGCAACTGACGAGATATGGTAAGGAATTTTTTTTTTATTATTAAACAAAATGACACGTCTACAGTGAATAATATTTAGAGCTCATCCTCTATATGGGTATTTCCTGGGGGCTAGTGTGAAGAGATACATGATATTATTTTAAATCCTTCAACTGGCTTTTTTTCTGGTGTTTTGGCAGGTAAATTTGATCACATATATTTGTGTGAGCCATGTCCAAACAACACTTACAATGATGCTGAGGACAGCACGTGCAAACCCATTACAAAGTAAATCTTTGAATTTTCTAAAGTTCTTAAAATGGATAGTAATGTTTTGAGATTGTTTATAAAGTGATAACTGAGTTTCAGAATCATCTGTGATGGTGTTGATGAGCTCTTCCCTGGAAACCAGACCCACAATGCAATATGTCTCCACTCTGGTTTGTACACTTTAATACTGAAACACATTATGTCATTTTGGGGGGTTCCCATGCCTGTTGACCAGTGAATTTCCATTCATATAGTCCATATTTGTAATTGTATGTATGTATATATATATGTATATATATATATATATATATATATATATATATATATATATATATATATATATATATATATATATATATATATATATATATATATATATATATATATATATATATATATATATATTGGTGCCAAATTGCACCATATCTTTGTCAAATGGTGCTATGTAGAACCCATAAGAGGTGCATTTATTTCTTCCTCAATAATGGTGCTAAACACGTTCTTTGTACGGCAGGGGTGCTATATAGCACCTTCCCACCCCAAAGAACCACTGAAAAACCGCTGAAGAATACAGGGGCTTAACAGGTTCTGTATATGGTAATGGAGCTATATAGCACTTCAGTCATCCCGAAGAACTAGTGAAGAACCGCTGGAGAACCACTGAATCACAAGTGGTTCCCCTATGATTACAAGCCAAATAACCACTTTTAGTTCTAAAAAGCACAATTTTTTAGAGTTTATATATATATATATATATATATATATATATATATATATATATATAAACTCTAAATCAGTTGTTTGAAATTATAATATTTCACAATATTCCTGTTATAATATATATATATATATATATATATATATATATATATATATATATATATATATATATATATATATATATATATATATATATATATATATAAAAAACAGGAATATTGTGAAATATTATAATTTCAAACAACTGATTTGTATAACAATGCAGTTTAAAATGTAATTTATTTGTGTGAGGGCAAAGGTCATTTTCAGCATCATCTATACTCCAGTCTTCATTGTGTCACATAATCTCTCAATAATTATTAACGCTTATTTATTGAACTCAAGCAATATTTTATTATCAATATTGAAAACGGTAGTGTTGAAATATCAGGAATCTTTGATGAAGATTAAAAAAACAATACAAATCTTTTGTCACTTTTGATCAATTTCATGCATTCTTGCCAAACAAAAGTGTTTCTTGCATACCCCCAAATTTTTTAATAGTATAGTGCACTAACCTGAAGGCTCAATTTCAAAATTCTCTGTATAGCTATTACATTTGTATATTGACAAATATTTAATGATTTTGAGGAAGAAACTTATAAATACTGTATTTAGCTCTATTGTGCTCTATTTTAAAGTTACAACTTTTTCTACAGGTGGAAGAACATCTATTTCCAAAGATGGTGTAACACATAGGCCAGCACACATAAGTGCTGTAACACATAAGCCAGCACACACAGGTGCTGTAACACATAGGCCTACACCAGGAACAAGTACAGAAAACGGGAACCAGTATACTCATTCTTTCATGGTGGCCTGTTTAATAGTCACAGTGTTGACTTTCCTGGTCTTTTTCATGTATACTGCATTTCAAATATTCAAATACAAGATGCTCACAAAATGTAAGTACATTTTAATTATGTTTGTCTAATTTCTAATTGTCAACATCTGTATTAAGTTTGCTTATACTGCTACTTAGGAAACCCTTTGAAACAATAAATAAAAATGTTCTACAAAGGCTACATTCAGATATATGGCCTCTATAACTGAAAAATGTAATATTAAATTCTATTTTGTAAATGAAATTCCTATGTTTGATATAAATTCATCTTTCCACAGTAAGGAAACCATGCATACATGCATTACCCTCAGATATATGCAGTTACAAACTATCCAAAGAGGAAATGGGTGAGCAAGCTAACTCCAAGACTGAGGTACCAGAAGAAAATCGCAAGTTTGATGTCAACAGCTTTCCTTGAACGTTTTCTGCGATGTTAAGAACAACCAGTGAATAGGCTCTCTTCAACAGACTGGATTGCTTTTGCAATATAACATCTATGAAAACCTTTTGTGCTGCATCATCATGCAGATCTAAAGATCGCATTGGTGGTCTCTTTGCATGTGGAGTGAGTGAACTATAGTTTGGTACTCTGGATTGATTCGCACAAAGGTCTTATAACTTCAGTTACAAAACAGATCCATACAACAGATAACAGCGAAAGGTGACATGCTTATGTTTGCCTTGATGGAACATTTGTTCTCTGAAGCAGAGGCAAGAGGACATTTACTGTTAACTTTATCTTGTAAGTGTAGTTACACTTCAGATGGGTTTTTTTTTAAAGAGCAGAGGACAGTTAGTGAATTATTCATTAAAGAAACGTATGTATTTAAAGATTCACAATCACGACAGATTAAACTTTTGGGTGTGGTATAAACAGAGAAATATGTCTTACATGTACAGTATGAAAGATTAACAGACACAACAGCAAGCCTTATTATCATCCAATTCTTCACGTTTGTCTTATTGTATTGATTTTCTTCTGATCACATATGAATGACATTTTCTCTCTGTCTGCTTGTACAGCTTTCTGTGAAAGTTTTTCCCATCTGTTTTGACTATTGACTGTCAAGCTATTATTCATGTAGCCATATATTGTCAATATACACCACATTCTACAGATATATCCATCACTTGAATACTTTTTCTAAACAATGTTGTCATCATGTCGTTATATATTATGCTTGAATTGCTTTTGAA
Organism: Pseudorasbora parva; assembly: GCF_024679245.1. NCBI lineage: Eukaryota > Metazoa > Chordata > Actinopteri > Cypriniformes > Gobionidae > Pseudorasbora > Pseudorasbora parva. Next base: position 37,608,805 of record NC_090183.1, on the reverse strand, counting down.
ATAGTAAAAATATTTTATGCCCAATTTGCTGATTAACAGAAGTGTTATTTTGCATTAGTAGTATGTAAATTATATGCTAACAAACACATGCATTTTTGTGTTTCAAGTGTTTCACTGCAATTTTGTGTAGCAACCGTTTTGGTCCATAATTTTGTACATTTGTATTACAATGTGGAAAGCTTTTTTTCAGAAAATAAAGCTTGTAAATAAATATTATAAATGCTAATTATATTTTATTCTATTAACTGAACTGTGCATGTGCAATTAAAATAAACACCCATTACACACATTAAGTTTCCATTTACTAACATTAATTTACTAACATTATGACGAACGTCATAACGTCAACACATGTAGGCTATTGCTTATTAGTTAATGCATTAACTAACGCTAACTATTGGGCAACTTCTCTGTAATTTTGTTATGCTACTATGAAACTTAATAAAACCCAGTAGCTAGCTAATAGTTTTGTTTTAACGTTGTTAAGCTTGTAATATTGCTCTCTGTCATGGATATTATAGTAGCCTAATACAGGGGTTTTCAAACTGGGGTCCTCCAGAAGGTTCTAAGAGGCCCCAGAAAATTTCAGAGAATTAAAAGACAAAGCAAAAATGGAGTCTACCGAACAATCTAATGGTTTCATTTCTAATTGTTTACCTCCTTTGCTGTATACATACTTTCAAGATTTGTATAGGTTTGCTTCGTATCTTTCTAGTGAGTTTTTCTCACTACAGTCCCCTTCAGTTTGCTCACTGGGGTTCTTAACACGGTAGCCTACGTAAGCTGCTTACATAGACCTACATTATGACAGTTGCTTAAACAAGTAGGCTACATTTTCATAGAAAATGTTTTTCTTCAGGTTAATACATAGACCATAAAGTATAGCCAATTAAGAAACAATGTGTTGTATTTATGTCATACTTTTTATTTATCTAACAATTTTGTATACATACGAATATATAGTTAGATGTATTTAAGGAATGGGGTCCCCCATCAAGGCTGCTCATATTTGGGAGTCCTTGGCATCATGGAGTTTGAAAACCCCTAGCCTAATAGCTTCATCACTGGATTGGCTTTTTGAAGCGAACTTCTCGAAGGAACCGATTCGCTGAAATGAGTCATTTTTTTCTATCGTTCGTTACTGCAGGCCTGCGCAGTAATGGCGCAGCTTCAACGCGCATGAACACACATTCATTTTGCAAACGTTTCGTCACAGTCATATGACAGCGGTCAGTTCCTCCCAAACACTACATTACGTTTCTAGTGGTGAAAAACATTGCAAACAACTTAAACAGACCTGTACAATCTAACATCACAATGTTGGCACTCATTAACCGTCTCCTGGACTGGTTTAAGGCTCTCTTTTGGAAGGAAGAAATGGAATTAACCCTCGTCGGGTTGCAATATTCTGGCAAAACGACGTTTGTTAACGTAATCGCGGTGAGTATGCGGTTAGCATGAGCTAGTTCAACACATCTAAGCGATCGAATGTCAGTCCAGTACACCAGGCAATTAACACAGTTGCTTTACTAACAGACAGTCAAGTTAATTTAAGTTAAATTCACTGTAGACGACTGGAAAAGCCCAGCCCAGGGACTGCAATTCAACGTTTGGGAAAGCTAACAGGCTAACGTTAGCTTTTAGATGATCATCAATAATTTGTTTGCGTAGAGTGGACGATGGTTTGTTGACAGAAGTTGACAGTTTACCGTATAAGTTGCATCTTGTGAAATGTATTCCACGTCCACAAATCACCGACCATATAAACTTGTTATAATGTCAGCCCAGTTTTAACCCTGGAACATTTTTGTTTTCTTGGCATAACTAACTGGTTGTATTGGTTGTTGCATATTCATATCCCAAGCATGCGAATGTACAACCCAATATGTCATTATCAGCGCAAAGGGTCATTTTGATTATAAAAAGTGTTACATAAATAAATCAACGACACGTTTGAGAAATATGATTACGTGAAGACTTTGTTGACGTTAAATGATCATATATGCAGTTTACCCACTTGCTGCTATTAATAATAATCAAAAACAACCATCATTGACACATTATGCATACCGCCGTTCTGCAAACAGCCATAAGTGTCCAGTGACGGCACATGGTAGCACTGCTTAATAGCACAAACTACCAACAATGTGAAAGAAATCTTTGAAATTGGTTCAAAGAATGTCTGGTAAATGGAAGTGTCTCATATAAGGCTTAGGAAAGCCGTTATTAGTAAACAAACTTCATGCAGCCACACTGAAAGGCGTCAGTCTAAAACCACTGATACTAAGAGCCAGATTTGTGCAGGATTTCATGCTTGAATTTTCTGTTGTTGTTGTTCCCTTGATGTGTTTGTTTCTTGCTGATGGGAAACTGGAAGTTCAGTTTAGGAAGCATGCATTATCACACTTGTTTATCTAAGTTTGGTGTCCTTAAACATGTTACATGTATTTAGTAATAACTTTAAATTAGGCATAAATAATTACATGCAACAAACCCTAATCTTACCCTAACCCTATAGTAGGTCCATGTTGTTAATTACTATTACTTACTTAAATGTATAATTACAGTGTAACAGGGACTGATAAATTCAAGTTAAGTGTAAACATTTCATCAATCAAAAGTGAGACACTTAATAAACTCACATATACATGCAAGGCAGTGATGGATCTAGTGATAGACTTAAAGCAGCACCAGGTAACTTTTCAACATTCATAATATATTTTCAAGACTCTTGTGATGATACATCGACTTAAAATAGGTTGAATGACACGTCTGCCATAGCTTGATGGGGACTGTATCGTTTTTAATCATACTTTTAAACTTTGGGTTTTGGGTAGTAACACAAGAACAAAAAGAACTACAAAATTCGACAGCTTTACGGCATATACGTCACTTCCACCAACATCCACACTTCCTTAAATTCGGACGTGCGAGCCCAACTTTGTTCGTCAGATAATATAGTCATGTCCGAAGCAGCACAGACAAATAAGAAAGAGAAGGTTTAGTTGGAGGAAAGCAATAAGAGGAAACGAAAAGGTGATGGGATTAAAGGCAGGATGAGGATCAACATTGGACCAGCGTTTGCTCGTTGGCGTGAGCTGAAGGAGGCGTGCCCGACCGATGCTGTCATGCTTGTTATGGTGATTACCTACCACTCAAACATTGAATTGAAGTATCATATAGATTCTGTAAAACGGTAACCAATATACTACTATAATGACGCTGGCTTGTAAACGTGAGCATCGCGATTATTTGGCGTTTGAAAAAAATAATACCCATGAAATTAAATTCATATGACATGCTGAAACATATGCCACTAACTGTACCTGTGATGAAGACATTTCACACGCGACGCCAGAAGAACACCTGCATGTGAACTCCTCCTGCAGTGTTCAGGGGAACTGTTAGTGCTGCACCAACCCGCGGGGCCGCTTTTATGAAGTTATTTGGCCCGCCCCGCACCACTGTATATATTTTTACAACCAGCCCCAAACCCGCTACCATTAAATAGACATACGGGGTCCGCGGGTTATGAGACGAACCGCGCATCACTAGTTCAGGGCTATCGGGGTTGTCATGTCAACAAACGCATGCGCGATGGCATCCCCTGCAGGATGACCGCTTACGACAGTAGTTGAAGACATTATTTTTTCCCAACTGTAGGGGGACCCCGAGAGCAAAAGTTACCCAGTGTTGCTTTAATATGTTACAATTTTGTATTTTCTTCTTAGCCTTGGTTTGCTTTCATAAGGCAACCTTTCAAAGCATACCAAAATGTTTAGCAAGTCATATGAGTACAGCTTTCCTCTTATTGGTCTGAGTTCCCTCTGCATAATCGATCTGAGTGATAATTTTCCTCAATACTTATTGTGGCTTTATTTGGTAACTATCGAGATGCACGCAATACGAATGTAGCCGTCATTCCCGCTGTTAAATTGCATACTAAATTTACACAACGCAATTACACTACATTTTAAGGTGAAGAGGAGCACTTTTGGTATTCAACTGTGATGTGCTGACTCACAGAATCAGACTCTACTGCTATTTTTGTAGCACATTTCCCATTGTGAATTACAAGGTTCGTTGGTTCATTGGGGTGGATTGCTTTCACACCTCAAGTGAACTGTCCCAGAGTTTGTTTGCAATCAGGCAGAGACCACTTCGTTCAGGCAGTTTATGGGACACAATAACAAACACTCAGTTGTGAAAACACCTTAAATTACCTATATGTGACTAATATGTTTTTAATAATATATACTATCTGCATTGCATTGAGTTATGTGTTTGATGTGACACATGCCCTGTGTCTAACTTGACCTCCTCTGAAGGCAAAAAATAGTATATAACCTCATACTCTGAATCAAGTATGTTGTACTTGTTCCACAAGATTATTCCTAACCCTAATCCTAATCTAACAAGTAGTTCCACTATTCTTGCAAGCACTGTACATATGTTTCTGTTTTCCAGTCACAAGACTCGCAGACATTTTAATGCGGTGCTTCCTGGTCAATTGACGTCCTCCATCATGTGATTTGGTGCACGAGTAAGACAATGTGCTGGTCACAGTAGTTCATTGTGTTTTTTTAATTTACCTTGGTAGAAGACTACACTCTGTAAGGTTTAAATGAATCTTTTAATGTGGTATACTAACTTTTAAATTCTATTTATGTTGCTCAAAATGTTTAGTTGTGCATTAGTTGTTGGCTGAAGTTGTTAGTGTAAGCATTAGCCTCAAGTGTAGCTTATATTTGCAGTTCTCTCTTCTGTAATCACTTCCCTCAAATTTGAGATTTTTTTGAATATTGTTCATTAGGTGTGTGAGTAGAGTCAATGCATTGCAGTATAATAGAGTTCAAAGAGTTCTTTTCGGAATATAGGCTGGAATAAAAACAACCTATTAGACATATGGGACTTTTCCTCAGCAAGGCAGACCACCTCAATTCTGAATCATTGCAGGAAGTGGTTTAAACAAGCATCTTGCTCGTGATTTTTTTATAGTAGTCTAGTAAACACTAATGTATAAACTAGTAGTAGGGTTGTGCAATATATTGAAATTATCGAAATATTGCAAATGTACATATCGCAATATGCATATCGCAATGGCGCGCAATATCTGAATGATTTTAATAGGCTACATCAACATTATGAAAAGTGTACGTTTTAGGTCACACATTGGGCAGAGAACAGACTGGGCACGTGACTGTTACTTATGTGACTTGCTTGACATTAAAAAGAGTTATTAAACGTAATAATTTGCACAAAACTATAATTTGATACTGTTTGACACACACACTGAAACGTGAACACTTTGTTACACAAATTTTTCTACAACACTGCTGGTCACTTTCAAAAGTTGTAGTGATGCTTTCTTTTTCCAGAACGAATGTGAAACGCAAATGGTTTCATTCTCAGTTTTTAAATTGTTTTTTTTTATATAATTGAAATAGATTTTACACACTAATTGCAATGTCGTATCGCATATCGAATATCGCATTATTTAACAAGATATCGCATTTCGCATTTCTCTTCAATATCGCACAGCCCTATCTAGTAGTTTATACATTTAAGCCAATATAAGACCTCTCTCTCTCTCTCTCTCTCTCTCTCTCTCTCTCTCTCTCTCACACACACACACACACATACACACACACTCACTCTCTCGTGCGTGGTGCGGATGATCTGAAAACACCAATAAACAAGTAAACTGCATTTTATTAATCTCCATTTGAGATGTCCTGCTTAAAGTGTCATTCAGTTGGTCTGTGTTCTTTCAGGACTCACGAGCCACTTCACTGAACAACTGAACAACTGCACTTGTGTGAGCTGCTAAAATAAGCCAATCAGAGCAGAGCTCAACATTAATATTCATGACTCTTCCAAATAAGGCAAAAACAGAACATTACATCCTAGGGACAATTTCTAGGGTTGTAAATGGACCTGTAAAACTGTATCTGGACTATTTTTGCCCTTAAACAAGCCACATACTCTCTATGTAGATATCAGAGAACAATTTAACATATTATTTCAACTCATTCTAGGGCACCTTTAATATTAAATGTGATTGCTACTTGTTTTAATATCTAGCTCAATATGCAATTTGATGCAATTCATCTTTGTGCAGTTTTATTATTTTAGTGTGCCATGGGATTTTTTTAAATACAAAAACTACAAAATCAGTATTCATCATTCAAAAAGGGGAAGTGGAACTAAGACTGCAGGTATGCAAACCATAAACAAAGCAGCGCTTGCTTACCATTTTGAATATCAATCATGCGGATCATGTTCTTTATTCCACTCCACTCATGTTATTATGAAAATATTTGTGCAGTGTTGCTCAGGTAAGATGATGTAAAATTATAACAGCCTTCTGTCTGTTCAGTTTTGCTCGCTTTCATCACCTTTGCTCTTATTTGCGCGAGCTGTGCACTGACTCGTTCGCTAAGCTGAACAGCCAATCAGAGTTCTCTTTCTCACCGACGGCCCAACTGCGATTCTTCTCACATTGTCCTGTCAGAAAATCTTGTTGGAGTATTTTGACTTTCCAAAATCTGTCTGGATATCTCTGAGTAATGATGGCTGATAGTATGAAGAAGCTGTTCTTCAAACTTTCTCCCTGTTGACAGACGGTCTGAGATGGTGTGCTGACTCAGTACCCCTTTGTTCACTATTAGCTGCAAGAGCCATGCAGCCAGAGCTGTGAAAAACTGCAATCCTTAGCTTTTTTTTTTTTGAGCAAGGACAACATGTATATATTCTTTTTGATTATTTTCCTTAGTTACTTAGCAAACATCCTATTCAAGGACTTAATTCAGTTTTTTTTTTGTTTACTTGATTGGGTTACAGAATACCTGGTCTTAAAAATTAAGATTTTTTTTTCAAGTGCAGCTATTTCATTTGCGTGTGATTGTTTTGGTATGATACTTACTGCATAATTTGGTAAGTTCAAAGTAGGTAGACTTCTCTTTAATTTTAAGTTTAATCACTAAGTCATACTGCCTTATCTTGCTTTTGTATGAGCTATAGATTGTGATTTCTCTTTTCTTTTGTCATGGTTGTCACTTTGCTTCAGCATGCGCAAATCAAGGTGAAAATAATTTGCTTCATCACGTGCAGGGTGCAAAACAACAACAAAACCAAACCTTGTTTTGTGCACTTGACACAGATGATGCACTTGTTGTTTGTTTGGTTGTGGGAGTTGACCAAAATGATCAAATGAAATGTATATCTCACTATGAGTAGTTTTATAGCTTGGTATCAGTAAGCATCATGACTTTATCTTTGTTAAATATTAAATATTAGCATCCTTTTCATTATCAGGTTGACATTGACGTAGGTAATTGCTAATATTAGCCAATGGAGGAAATTACATCTGCAGATATGATTATGTAGTCAAGAATACTTTGTGTTAGCCCTAATGTTTAGAAAGAAAGTTTACTGGCAACAGCATGACAAATAAGGGAAAGTGTTTATAGGGAGGGGATTTTCCTTTCTTAAGGTAGACCACATCAAAACTGAATCATAAGAGGATAGGTGGTCGTGTGGTTTAGAGATGCAATACGAATAGTCCTGCCTCGTGAGCAGGGCCTGAAAATAACTTTAGACCACCAGCTAATTATAATTTTTTTACATCATAAAGGTGAAAAACAGAAATTGTGCAAACATTGTTCTTTAACTTGTAAAAATGCACCTTTAATTGTGGTCAAGTTATCAATATAAGTAATAATAATTCTTAGATTTTTTTTTTTTTAAATCTCACCGGTTCCCAACACCCACCATGCACATGCACACACATCTGTGCAGCGGTCTTTGTACTGTAGCCTATGTCAGCATTGCATTATCTTATCCCGTCTCACCAACCGTTTAATACTTGCATCAAAATGTAGTAAGAGAAGGGCCTCATCTCATCATCTTTCCTATCGCATGAATGTTCCAAAACAGCAGTCAAATCCTCTCAAACTACCTAATGACTCACTCAATTCTCATTGGCTACCTGCCAATGTGGCAGATAGATTGACAGTGTTACCCGCCGATTGCAAAATTCACCCGCATTTATCGCATGGTCAGTGTGGCGAGGTGAATGAGCGAGAGACATGGGAGGAGCGAGCGAGACCGGGGATGTGATTGCGAAAGAGCGTCACCTGCGAGCCACACCGTTCTCGAGTCCTCTCATGAGGGAGCTCAGAGGCATATAAGGACGAGAGAGGACAGGGCCTGGACCTTACGTTGAGTTTTGTTTATTTTACATAATAAACGTTCTTGAACGTTCGGCGGTTCCTGCCTCCTTCCTTCCCATCTACAAACTGCGTTACAGTTAGGTGTTAATTTCAGGTCCTGCCCATGATGCGATTACTAAATACTGTTATTGCTGTCTACTACAGATGGGTGGTCACATTTTCCTTTGGATTGAGTGTATTGTTTGAACAAACATTAAGAATGCAAGAAGTTTTATTACAATCGTAAAATATTGTAACTGTATAATAATATTGTATAATAATCATAAATTTGGCACAAAGCTTTTAGAGTTGACTGTGTCAATGACCTGAATTTAAGAGGTTGGTAGTACAGTAGATGGCAATATACCTCAGAAATTTCCCAGAGCTGGCTTGAGGTTTTGTTTTGTCTGTGAACTTTCATTATGAATCATAGATCAAATAAATGTTTCTGATGGGAAGCCCTAACTACCAATGACTGCAGGCCTACACTTACAGCAAAAAGGAAACTAGACTGGGCGTTAAAAAAACAAAGTACAGAAATTGTTTCAGGTGGAATAATGGAAGCATTGCACCACAAACCACTACAAAGTCCAATTCCATTAGGTTTAATATGCTATCTTCTCCCCCCAGTCAGGCCAGTTCAGCGAAGACATGATTCCAACCGTCGGCTTCAACATGAGGAAGGTCACAAAAGGCAACGTCACCATTAAGGTTTGGTCCTTTTTAGTGGGGATTTAGTAGAAAAGTAAAGTGTAAGTTTAATAAACACTGAAACTGACATTGTTCTGATTACTGTGCAGATCTGGGATATTGGAGGTCAACCAAGGTTCAGGAGCATGTGGGAGCGATACTGTCGTGGTGTGAATGCAATAGTGTAAGTATCTCTAAATCCATATTCTATAAGTGAAAAAGGAAGGTATTCTCTCTACCAAATTAAAATGTGCATCCTTTCATCCTTTCTCTTTATTCGCCCTTAAAGTTATATGGTGGATGCAGCGGACCGGGAGAAGGTTGAAGCTTCCAGAAACGAGCTGCACAATCTTTTAGACAAGCCACAGTTACAAGGGATCCCTGTAAGACACATCATTGTTTTTAAGCACATCATTGCGCAAATATCTCATCATCATCACTGCATAAGTTCCTTTGGGTTTTTTTGTGTTTCAGGTCTTGGTGCTCGGCAATAAGAGAGATCTACCCAATGCACTGGATGAGAAACAGCTAATTGAAAAAATGTAAGTAGCTGTACATTACACATGCAGATGTTTCCCTGCTGCTTTTGAATTAAAGTCTACATGCTATCAAAATGGCCAGTACTTAAATAGATTTATCAGTGCACATAAAAATAATAATAATAACAATTATTTATAATTGAATTGCTCTGCCTGGTGTGGAAAATAAATTGTTAACAAATATAGCTTTTTATAATACTCTCTAGACCAGTGGTTCTTAACTGGTTTGAGTCCCACATTTTCCAATGCTTCCCATGCTTTATTTATCAAAAATAGTTGACACACACAAGTATCATCCCTCTTAATTTAAAATAGTATACACATAAATAAACAGTATAAGGTAAGGCTATTCAATAGAAGTCCTAATTTTTCATAATACCCTAAAGTTATTAAATTAGTATGAGCCTTGTCTGGCTATCACTAGTCCAAGCTCAATTTAAGATTGAACATTGATCTGGGGAGTCTGCTCTGTCTTTTCCATTGCACAAGAGGCGTGATCAACAAGCAACGACCCATTGCTTCTCTATCTGTCAATGTTAAACCCGCCAATAGCACGTGGATAAGCCTGTGATTGGTTCCCGCAAAAGTATAACAGAAGCAGGATAAATTAATGTACAGGTTTCCATACTGAGATGCAGAGCGAAATTAAATCGCCTGCAAATCAGGGTGGGTTTACCCAGTCTAGTATGAGTCACCACAGTCATCAAAAATATAGAACATAGTAAACAGTGAAAATAAAGTGGTATTTTGGGGTTATGATGACAGTTACTATGGTAAATACACAATACTGTTAATAAAACATATGGACACGGATCCTGATAAATAAAATGGACCATACCTGTGTGCAAATCCTTCCCAGCTAAAAAACAACATACTTTATTTTTAGTTTTTTTGTAATTTCATGACCTGATTGAAAATGGAACTACAACATTGTATGCTCATAACATCTCATCTGACAGCAGATACTGAATCAGCTTTTCCTAAGCTGCGTCTGATAGAAGAGTCATCAGTATTTACACTACTCGTTCAAAATAAAAGTCTTGCATCAGAAAAACATTTAGAATTACATTTTTGCTGTTGTTTCTTTGACCACACTCTGCAACAAACTAAAAACAACCCACTTTTTGTGTGACCCACTTTTGGATTTGACCCAACAGTTGAGGTGTTTGTGAATTTGCATGGATGTCTTTGCCTCATACAGTCTCTGGTCATATTCTGCCAAATCATATGATGCTAATAAGGTTTCCTTTTCATAATAGAAAACGTAATATAATTATAATAATTCGGAAATTGAATTACTGGCTCTGCTCATCCCCAGTTCATTTATTTTTTTATCTTCATTCAAAATTCTTACTCTAAAAATCATCTTCTGCATTTTAATGGCCCTTTAAAAAACAAAAAACAAATCTGCATCAGATTGAGATTGAGATTTTGTGTTTTCTAAGAATTGTGTGAAATTAATCAACGTCTAGACCAGAGTTTACCCATCTGTCTGCATGAAATGAAAAGGTCATGTGTTTTGGGGGTCTCCTATTTTTGAAAGAATTACTGCCATCTGTTGGCTAAGAGTTGTATCTGCTTCATAATTTAGTTTGCTGGACTACACTCTGTTTACAGCTTTTCCTGAAATGATATACCATAGCTTATAAATTTTATTGATTCTTTCTCATGTTCTATTTTTTAGGAACTTGGCTGCTATTCAAGACAGGGAGATCTGCTGCTACTCGATTTCTTGCAAAGAGAAAGATAACATTGGTATGTAATGTTCCATGAGGATGAATTGAGTTTGCTGTGTAATGTTTCCAGTCTGCAATACTTACATGGTACTATCATGTCCCCTGATTCTCACAGACATTACACTTCAATGGCTAATCCAGCACTCAAAGTCAAGAAGAAGCTGAAAGTGTCTTCAGAGGGCCCACTGTCTATCTGTTGCCATGTTCCTCTCAGACCACATCCTGCTCCCTTTGTGAAACTGTACAGTTCTCCATACCGCTCCCCTCACACTACCCTGCTCGTCTGATCCCATAATTCTTCAAAAGCTCCTCCTCCCAACAGAATCAGTCATGTCAATGATACATCAGTCGCTAAAAGACGCTAGCCTGCAGAATGAGTTCCTCCACCTCTTACAGCCTGCTGTCGGATGAACATTATGGATGGTTTTGCAAATCCCCGCAGCTCCAGTGGTCTTCACTTGGGGTTTCCTGGACACATCTATTGAAAAACTGAAATGAACTTAAATATAGTGTTAAGCCTTTTTTTTCTTTTTTTCTCCAGTCTGTCAGGTTATGCTAATGAGAGCGTGTAATATCATTCGGACTGTTGCTTTTATTTCTTTCCATATCTTTTTTCCCCCCAAATTGTCTTTTGAGAAATCTGTAATATTTAAATGAGGAGCAAATCTAGTGAATAAACAGCTCAGTAGAAATGTACAAATGATGATCCAAAACGATTTTTACAAAAGGTGAGTGTACGTATATTAGAGAGGATAAATGTTTTGCCGGTAAAGGTTTTCATTTAGCTCAGTGACGTCTTGAATCCTGTTCCTGAGCTGAGAGAGTAGGTGAAGTTAAAGTGCCTTGTGCAGTGTATCTGTTCCTCAAGCTTAAACGGTGAACCAGGTGTGCCTGCCTGGAACTAGATTGGATAAAGACAGCTTTGAACTGCAAGAACTCAAGGCATGCTTTTTAAGGTAGATTTATTGTACTGTTGTCATTATCAACTACATATTTGTGAAAAGAGGCAAATGTTGGAAACCCCACTATTATAAATGCACTTTTGTAAATACGATGAACCAATAAATAGATTGTCAACATGTAGGAGGAATCTTGCATTGTTGTGGATCATTTAATTTTAATTTTTTTCTCATGTTGTGGTCAATCAAGTAGTCCTATATGAAGGCGAGCATTAATGATATAGATCCTAAATATATTATCTCAAGTTTTAAAATGTATAAAGTTAATATAAGGTGCAGTTAAATGGTGCAGGTTTTATGTTAATTTTATCGCCAATATTCTAATACTGCTACTATTACATATCAAAATAAATGTAGAATCTAAATATTTTTTTTTTTATTAATCTGTGAAGTATTTAGTATGAATTATTTTACTATTTATTGTAATACACATTTTATAAAACCTTAAATATATATTTTTTCTTAGAAACATTAATTATTAATAATAATAATAATTATTATTATTATTATTGGTCATAGTAGTAGTAGTAAAGGTGGTAATGGTTAACTGTAACTTCTGTGAACTAAACATCACAGATAAGACTGTACAGTCACATCACACATGTGATTTTCTCATTGGTTTAGAAATGCAGTATGGAGCCAGAATAGCCTCAAATATAATACATTTACAAAACAAAATTCATAACTGCATAGCACAATTCACATTTGTAAAATCTGATTCGTAAATTCAAAACACGATTCATAAATGCACAAGTAAAAGCATAAATATTTCCCCAAATGCTCACACAAATGCATCTTACCTAGATAAATGTAAGATCTTTACACAAATATGTATATAGCAAGTTCTTGAATTAATTTCCATCACACATTTATGAAAGATGTTGCATGCATTTATGGATCGTTGAATCTGCATTTGCGAATCGTCACACGTGCATGGACTGCATTGCATTTGTGTGTGGGATTTTTGAGACCTTCCTGGCAGGTTAGGATTCGTAAATATCTTTTTTTGGAGGACGTTCTGTTTAGCCAATCGTGGTGAGCTTTTAATCCACCAATCAAAACGCTCCTTACTGATCAGACTCAAGAAGCTCAGTCCTGCCCTTGTTCTGTGCATTCTTTCATGATCGGTTGTTTCACGACCTTTATGTAAAGACATTTTAATGGGTACTCTTTTTTTAGCACCTATTGCAATTTCTACAAAATTATGATTTATTGTTTGCACAAAATACAGCTACCCGGTTAGCCTGCTGTCTTATTCACCAAAGTTGCATACCCTGTTTGTTCATGTTATCTTTGAAAAATGACTTCAATATAAAACAATATTATAACTGTATAGTAAGAGAAATAGATTAAGTGGTCTTTTTAGATATCTTTATAGTTTGTCATAGGCAAGTCACAGGTTACAATATTTCTGTAAATCTGAATATTCATCTTATTACTAGCACTTTTTACATTTCACCTTACCTTTAGGGCTGACCTCTGGTTGTTGCTCATTTTATTAAACTACATTTACATATGTAGTCCTAATAATTTATACACAAATTTAGTCACTCATTGTATTTATTCACAAAATATAAAAAGCAATATGACAGAGTTCACAAAAAAAGAATCATCCTTGGGTTATTCCTAATCTAAACCTGTATGACCTAATTTTCTCTGCTGAACACAAAGGGAGGTGTTAATGTTAACCTCATATAGAAATATTAAGCATAATAATCTTCCTTATTCACCATTTACTTTACATTCACCATTTACTTTTTTGAACCAAAGAAAAGTGAATGGTGAATAAGTAAAAATTCTATACAGATAAATAAAAATACGCCAAAATAATACAAATAAAGTACAGCACATGCAAATCATGCAATGACTGGCAAATTTAAATATAATAACATTAACCAATAGAAAAATACAAAACAATTTCAGTGCACAATGTTATAAGTTACAAAAGAAAAAAAATGCATTTCATCATTAAAATGTAAATTTTCTCATTTGAAATAGTTACAATTATTAATTAGTTAATAATTAGTTTGCTGCAATTATTATAATAATTATATTGCAATCTAAATATGTAATGTAAATAATTTACATTACATATTTAGATTGCAATAAAAGTGATTTTTCATCACTTTTATAGCAGGTTACATTGTTATGCCAGTAGGTGGCAGCAAGGGGCTGTTCTAATGAGTTAGTAAGTTAGTAAACCATTCCATTCAATGCTGATCCATACAAAGCACCGCACACGACGTGCAAGACAAAAATGTAAATTGTGCCTACGATTTACTAATTCGTTCCCTCGATTAATAAATTTAGCCTACTATTTTCCCTGCATGTCATGCTCTGTAGATTCATTCTGTTGTAGTAGCTAATTCTGTGACCCTAGTTATAAGGTTAGGATTAGGAATAGGTTTAGTAGGAGGTTGGATTTGCTCAATATAGCGCAAACTAGGGTCACATGATTTGGTCAGTCACAGATTTTGGAAAACACCGGAAATCTGGTGCTTCATTTCATAGAGATCATTGTATTGACTAACGTTGACTTCTGTCATCTGAAAACCCCTTTAACCACTGAAAGAATACTATGACAAAGATATAGATATACAAGCAAATGTGGGGGGAAAATTATGTTTCACTGGTGCACTAAATAGATGTATTATAGCAAAAAAAGTTTAGTCATGTTCCCGAGTAATATCTGCATGCACCTAATTCTGCAGAGGACATATAATACACCATTAGACAGCAATAAATATGAGAGTGAAGTCTGGTCCGGAAGGTGGATCTGGAACCGACATCTGTCCAGGTTGTCACAACATCTCTTGTTAATCTGTCTTCACAAACTGCCCTGAAATACATTTCAAACATCAACAAGAATTGTTTTAAATATAACGTGAGATTTGTAAATTCACAATGCTAATTTGGCCTCGGTGGTGAAGTGCGCAGAAAATTCTGCCAGACTGAAATTTTGTCTTTTAGTCATTCAGACATACCCTTCTTAAACTAATGATAACAACTTTATAATACAACAATAAATAACTCTCAAAACTAACTCTGCTTGTGATGATTTCAGTGTCTACTGTCTCCCTGTCTGCAGAGCTGCTCTCAGAGTCACTTAATGAATATTTCAAAATTTAATTTAATAGAACTATCAACATTTATTGTATCATATATACACACACAGGAATCTGAGATTGTACTTACAATTTAGATGGTTCATATCGCCTCAAGGATGTTCTCTGCACAGCCATCAGCATAGAACATTGGAACATAAACAATTTGTTACAGAGCCAACAATATGTGGTATACAATGTCAGGTTTATTAGAAATAAATAAACTAGTTTAATAAACTAGAGCATAGGTGAAAATGCAGGGGAAAAAATAATATACAGGATATACAATATAATATCTTAAGATACCAGAATTTACGTTTAGGTTTTACAGATGCATGGTGATATACATTGTCAATACTGGTTCACTATGAAAGATCAAAACGTGTCTGAAATCGTTTCAGCCCATTTTCACGCTTTGTGTGAGTGACGTGACGTCACCGATTAACAGTGAAAACTTTTAGGTTAAATAATTATATTAACATTACTTCCATTCATGACACATTGCCAGCAAAGCTATCAAAACCTCTTATCTACAGATAATATGTGATTAAGAGCCCAAACTTCCTAATAGCGCAAGGCTAACATTAGCCTAACATTACCTCTTATATTTAACGTTAGCCTAATGATTGAGACTCTAACAGACTTTTTCCGAAGACACTAAACCATTTCTCTAAAGTAAATATTCAACAGAAGCTTGCAAGAAAGTGTCAGGAACAGGTGTGTGTATCATCTGTGTAATTTTAGGGACTAAACTTACCTGAAGTGAAAACAACAGTGACAGCTGCTTGTCAGACGAGCTGCCGCCCCATTTCCATGGTGATCGCAGGCTAACTAACCGGGTAGCTGTATTTTCTGCGAACAATATATATCATAATTTTGTAGAAATTGCAATAGGTGCTAAAAAAAGAGTACCCATTAAAATGTCTTTACATAAAGGTCGTGAAACAACCGATCATGAAAGAATGCACAGAACAAGGGCAGGACTGAGCTTCTTGAGTCTGATCAGTAAGGAGCGTTTTGATTGGTGGATTAAAAGCTCACCACGATTGGCTAAACAGAACGTCCTCCAAAAAAAGATATTTACGAATCCTAACCTGCCAGGAAGGTCTCAAAAATCCCACACACAAATGCAATGCAGTCCATGCACGTGTGACGATTCGCAAATGCAGATTCAACGATCCATAAATGCATGCAACATCTTTCATAAATGTGTGATGGAAATTAATTCAAGAACTTGCTATATACATATTTGTGTAAATATTTTACATTTATTTAGGTAAGATGCATTTGTGTGAGCATTTGGGGAAATATTTATGCTTTTACTTGTGCATTTATGAATCGTGTTTTGAATTTACGAATCAGATTTTACAAATGTGAATTGTGCTATGCAGTTATGAATTTTGTTTTGTAAATGTATTATATTTGAGGCTATTCTGGCTCCATAATGCAGGGATGCTTTTAGTTTAGCTGCCACGACATCTTCACTGCTTACTGCGTGTGTGAGTAACGCCTACATAAACTATTCGCCCTCTCCATCATGACGTTGCCGGTGGCTGGCCAATCAGCGTTGAGGATCAGGGAGGGGCTGGTTTGTTGACAGGAAGTGTGTGAGAACTGAAAGCAGGAGCAGAACTAATCACTTTTGCGCTTCGATAAGTCGCAACGTCGAAGTAAATTATGACTTTTAAGGACGACAGAAGGCAAAGATGCAATGGAGGTCAATAGTCGTGGGTCTTCTTGTTTTGAGAGTGCTGTTGAATTGCGCGGTGTGGCTAGTGTTTGGACTGGGACCCAGCTGGGGCTTTGACTTCCCCATTAAATTCACGTTCAACTTGCAAAAAATTGAACTTCTTAATGATGGCGACAGAGCCACCGTCAAAACTAACGCATGGCCACAACAAATTTACGACCACAGAAACCCTCAAGCAAAAACCTGCTCCAAGATTAATGGGGATTCGCCAAAGAAATCCTACCTTAGTTTCTTTCGGGAGGGCAGAGATGAATATGACAGAAAGTACAGCTCCTTCCCTGACGCGCTGAAAGTGAAAATGAGGGGAATGGCGCGAGACATGTTTTATTTCGGATATGATAACTACATGAAGTTTGCCTTTCCAGAGGATGAACTGAACCCTATAGCTTGTGAAGGTCGAGGGCCTGACGTGCTCAACCCGTAAGTTGCTGACTATAAGTTGACCATATGTAATGTTTCATGAGACAACAGACACCTTTAAATGTGCTGTAAAATGTCATTATTCTTGCTCTTGGATCTTGTGATAGCTTTTTGCTTTAGTGAAGAACTGACGGAGAAGATCTTGTGAATATATTAATCAACCTCTTTCTTTATTCCCTTGTTCTGGTAGAAAAGTTTCCTGTGTGTATCAAATGCCGGTGTTACAAAAATGTTGCTAATCAAGCTTTTTCCTTTAGTCAGCTGATAACAGATGAGTAACAAGTACAAACTTTTCAAGTCAGCCCCTATGTCTGTGCATAGGAGACCTTTAAGGCAGGGAAAATGATAAATGTCTATTTCATATCGAGCACCACATTTTTTGTGTGTGGCTTTATTCTATCCCAATGTATTTGATATAAATAAAAAACAATAAACAAATGGGCCTAAGGATACATTTGCTTGCGTGTTTCCCCCTAGGTCAAATATCAACATCAATGATGTCCTTGGAAACTACTCTTTGACCCTCATCGATGCTCTTGATACACTGTTGGTAAGTCAGCCTCTTAAACAGATGACTTAGTTATGTTATGTCTTGGTCATCTATATATCTTTTGTGAAAGTCTCTGGACCAAAAAAACATTTGTCCAATCATATAGTTCGGTCCGAATACAATGATACGATGTCCATGCCTGTCAGCATGTGTTTTTTCATACCCCTTGTGAAGACATTACACATCATGAGCACGTTCCATAAGGCCATGCAGACTGCAGAGTTGTAAATGGTTACAGAGAGCTGCAAACAAAGCAGCCACCTTTTACAGTTCCTTCTTAACAAACAAAAAACAAAAACAAACAACAAGCTTATTCTGTGTTCATGCCTTGTCATAACTGTAATTACGAGATGACAATCTGAGATGTTCACATCCTCAAACTCAGACTAATGTTTTTTTTTTTTTAAATGTCAATAATAATGCAGCAGACAGGTGGTATGGTTTAGCGCTCTGTAAGTTGTTTATGTCCGTTATTATTGTAATGTTATGTGATTTGAGACATGAAGTAATTTTGCGCAGTCTCCCATGATGCTTTGCAGGCGCTTCTTTGTGCATTCTTGTGTTTTGGATGCGTTTTCATTGTCAATTGCGCTTGCCTCTGTTGCGTGTCCTCAAGCTAGCAGCCTGTGTTAGCATCGAGTATAGGAGGCCGTGGGAAAACAACGATCTGCAATATTTTGAATTTGGACTGTTGTACCTATTTGATCAATAGCTGTCAATCCTACATACTGCACCTTTAATTCTCAAGAGTTAGAAATAATTAGTTGACAATGATAATCTTATAAGTATTCTAGTTTTAAAGTTTTTTTTGGTCTTTCATAATATTTGTAAATCAGTTTTTTTGTTGACTAATTTTGCAACAAAAATCAGCTGAATTGCTGAATAGTATAATCTTAAAATAAAATAAAGTAAGATGTTCTGTTTATAGTCCTAAAACCCAGCATGGAATTAGCCTTTTTGAGCCGTTGGTTTATGATTTATGAGTAAAATAAAGTCTCTGGTTTGTGTTTCTTGTGACATGAACATTTTGTTCTACAACATAAATTACATAGTTGTTTTTCTTTTAAACTATTGCTTAATTTCGTTCTGCTCGTGTTTCATAAAAAGTCCCATTGTTTATCAATCACTACATGAGAAAAGAAAGGGGGAGTAGCCGTTTTATGTGTATCCCAGTAAACAACATTTAATTTTTCTGCATTTAACTTTCGGTTATCCAGTAAAAAATTCCACATCAACAGATGTATGGCCTCACCTGAACAAACTATGTGTCTTGTTCCACCAGGACTATTAATAACATATAATCTCAGGAATTCCTCACTTCCGTATCACCTTAGCTTAATTCAGTAGTCATAAGCCTTTACATTGAAGTATAATGTGTTCCCTTGTTTGTTTTCCTTTTCTGCAGGTGCTTGGAAATGTGACCGAGTTCCATCGAGCTGTTAAGCTGGTGATCGAGACAGTCTCTTTTGACAAGGACTCCACTGTTCAAGTGTTTGAGGCCAACATTAGGTCATTTCCCTCTTTTATTCAGTCTGTAAAATGTCAACACCCTTATAAGATGATTAGTTGATAAAGGAATTCTTTCTACTCCCATTCAACCATTATATGGAAATAAGAAGTGTGAATGTTCTCCTTTTTGTGTTATATGGATGAAATGATGTAAAAGAGGTTTGTCATTTGACAAATCCAAACATTTGTAATAGAATAATTAGGTTGACCTGCTACGGTTCAATTCACACTTTAAAATAAAGCATCTTTGTTTTTAACCAGCTATTTAATTTCCACAGAGGAAGTAACTGAAATAAATGCTTCCTTTTCAGAATCCTGGGTAGTTTGATCTCATCGCATATTCTACTGACTGACCCACGGCATCCTTTTGGGGACATAGGGCTAAAGGACTATGACAATGAGCTGCTGCACCTGGCACATGACCTGGCTGTTCGACTGCTACCTGCCTTTGAGAACACTATCACAGGCATCCCCTATCCCAGGGTCAGGCCCACTTACATAGAGCTATTTTAGAGATATTGCCTAATTTTTGCGCATTTGACATCTGTATCTTACTTTTTTTTTTCTTTTTTTTTTTTTTTTTTTTACAGGTGAACTTAAAGAAAGGTGTCCCTCCTGACAGCATTAATGAGACATGTACGGCAGGGGCAGGTTCTCTGCTCGTGGAGTTTGGCATTCTTAGCCGTCTGATTGGCGACTCTACGTTTGAGTGGGTCGCCCGGCGGGCTGTTAAAGCGCTGTGGAACTTGAGAAGCAATGAAACTGGGCTGTTGGGTAAATGGTTGCATTTTTAAAAATCTGTTTTAGGGTACATTCAGACTGCAGACAGTGGCACAAATCTGAATCCCCAGTAACCCCCCCGAAGGCTCAAGATTGTTTACATTTCCTTAAAAAAAATAGGAAAATGTATCTCGTGGTTTTATTAGTGAAATTTTCTCAATATTTTCTATACTAAATAGAACCACAATTATATTAAGAAAATATACACACTATTTTCACTATCAACTTATTTATTTTTTTGTGAAAATTACAAGACCCATGATTTATTTTTACAGTGTAGTCCAGGGGTTTTCAAAACCATTCCTGGAGCCTCCCCAGCACTGCACATTTTGGATATCTCCCTTATTGGACACACCCAGCTCAGCTCATGGAGTACTAAACTAATCAGCTGATGAGTTAATACAGCTGTGTTAAATAAGACACTAATAAGGGAGACATCCAAAATGTGCAGTGCTGGGGAGGCTCCAGGAATGATTTGAAAACCCCTGGTGTAGTCCTTTACTCCTCAACCCTGCATACATTTTGTTCTAAAACAGGGGTTTTCAAATCATTCCTGGAGCCTCCCCAGCACTGCACATTTTGGATGTCTCCCTTATTAGTGTCTTATTTAACACAGCTGTATTAACTCATCAGCTGATTAGTTTAGTACTCCATGAGCTGAGCTGGGTGTGTCCAATAAGGGAGATATCCAAAATGTGCAGTGCTGGGGAGGCTCCAGGAATGGTTTTGAAAACCCCTGTTCTAAAATATAGATAATGGATCAAACTCTTGAAATAAATGACCCCCTCAATGTTGTTTAATTGTTTTTAATTAGTCGTTGTAAATGCAGTTATCATTTATTTCATATGTTATTTATTTCAAATGTTTTATCATTGAGTCTGCACCGTTCTGGTCTGAAGACACTTCCTCTTTCCTGCAACATTAAAGATTCTCTCAACAGGTGCAGAGGAAGCTGCTATGGCAAGATTTACATGTATATGAATTTCTTAGAATATTTTTTGAATTTCAATTCTGTTTCCTTTAATTCAAATTCGAATTGTAATTCTAGATCCTGTTTTTGACATCAATTCAATTCAAATTCAAGAACTGAATTGAAATTCAGGAGTCATTCTCAATTCAATTCTAAATTGTGCACAAGCCTGCTACGCTGATGGTACTCTCTAAAGATTCTACATACTGGTAGTTCTTTGGCCACAGTGAATATGGAAGACGTCAGCGAAGTTAGTCACTGGATGGATGGTGATCGTGACCTGTTCATACTCGAATCTGATATTGACCACATAAAAAAAGTAAAAAAATTCAGAACTGAGCACAAAGGTTTGCAGTGTGAATGTAGCCTTAGTCCTTCCTTAAACAATAACTGCAGACTACAGACATTTTTCTTTTCTTTTGTTTTGGATCCAGTATATTTTATTTGTGATCACATGTCTTTGTCTGACCAACAATGTTTTTTTTGTCTCTTTTCTAGGAAATGTGGTGAACATTCAGACCGGTCAGTGGGTGGGGAAGCAAAGCGGTCTTGGTGCCGGCATGGACTCGTTCTATGAGTACCTCCTCAAGTCTTACATCTTATTCGGAGAGAAAGAAGATTACAAGATGTTCTCTGCAGCTTATGAGAGCATTCAGAGCCACCTGAGAAGAGGGTGATTATAAACGTGTGCATGTGACCATAGCTGCTTGTGGCTGTAGTTTGAGCTTCCAAAGACCAAAAGAGTTTGCATGTATGTGTCTAACCACCTGCAGATAAAGTGTCACTTGGAATCTGTGGATATTTGGGATGATTTGCAGCCAATGGTTGTAATGCTTGCAAGTTAATTTATTATAACCAATCTGAAACATCTGACACATTCACATCCAAGAATGGTTAAGGTATAAACTGACATATTAAGGTTTTTCTATAATTTTCTATAACTACACAGATGTGCAGAAGTTCAAGCGTGAAACTTTCACCTCACAAATTATTTCTAATTGTAAAGTATTGTAAAGCTTTTGTTGATGCATCCTGGTTCCAATTGTGCAATTTCTTTTAACCTTTTACAGAAGAGAGGCGTGCAATGAAGGAGAGGGCGACCCACCACTCTATGTAAATGTGAACATGTTTAATGGGCAGATCATGAACACATGGATTGACTCTCTGCAGGCATTCTTCCCTGGACTACAGGTCTGAACTGTGTCTTAAGTCTTTCCTGATTTCAGTTGGAAAGCTTAACAGGCATTTGTTGTTAGGTTAACAGGCATTTGTTGTTAGCTTAACAGGCATTTGCTTCCCATTTAGAGTTCTTTAAAGTGGCTCCTTATGAACTTTCTGATCTAATATGAATATCCAGTTGTTCAACTAGTTGAACAGTGTTTCAGTTATATCTGTGGATACGACTTTACTCTAGTGCATTTAAAACTAGTCTTTGGACTGTTGAACTAAAACGAGACCTGCTGACAAACCTTTTTTTATTCAGTTCTTTAACCAGGTGCACACATTTCTGTTTCTCAGGTTTTGAATGGAGATGTTGAAAATGCCATTTGCCTTCATGCCTTCTACTATGCAATTTGGAAGCGTTTCGGGGCTCTTCCTGAGAGATACAACTGGCAGCTTCAGGCCCCAGATGTCCTCTTCTACCCTTTAAGACCTGAACTAGTGGAATCCACATACCTGCTCTATCAGGTACAATCCTTTCTAAACGCTATTTTTGAATTATAACCTGATTTTTAGACTCTGCAGCATTACAATATAATAAATGATGAACTTGACTTTCTACAGGCAACCAAGAATCCTTTTTATCTTCATGTTGGGATGGACATCCTTGAAAGCCTTGAAAAAAATACCAAAGTCAGGTATGTGGATTAAAATGTCAGGAAGTGATATGATTGGCATGCTGGCAAGTTCTCAGGACAGATGTTTTGTTTGACTGCTTCTCAGGTGTGGTTATGCCACTCTCCATCATGTGGTGGACAAGTCCAAAGAAGATCGCATGGAGAGTTTCTTCCTCAGCGAAACCTGCAAATACCTTTTTTTGGTTTGTTGCCTGCTTCTATATGTTCTCCCTTTTAAATTGTCATGTTCTCACTTATATGTAGTATTTATATAGATTATTTAGAACATTGTCAAGTTTCATGCAGCCACCATGTCAATCACTAAATTTATATTTTACAATCCTTTACAGCTCTTTGATGAAGACAACCCACTGCACAAGTCTGAGAATAAGTACATCTTCACTACAGAAGGCCATGTAGTGCCGATAGATCAACGCTTCAGGGAGAAAAGTTGGGAAGAGCAATTTCCATGTGAAGAGCCCCACAAAGAGCCCCCAGCCAACATAAGCAACGTAAGAAATTGGTTTAATACACACCAGCAGTCATCCCATTCATGCAACCTCTTTAATCGGAAAGTGTTTTATTAAATTTGTTCAGGTGGGTAAATTCATTCAGTCAGCTTGTCCGGTCATTTAAATGCTCCTTCACAACCTGCCATTTAATGATTTTCACTTAAATACTGATTTTCTTGTGCTACAGACAAAACACAACAAAGTCATCATCTCATTTATAATGGAGGGATTGAGTGCTTGGAAGTGAATGATGATTCATTTACTGAAAAGAGTTGTTCATGACTGCACTAATAGTGAAATTATGTGGGTTGACATGGATTATTTTTTGTTAAATGATTCTTGAGCATTACTTTTAATGTTAAAAGCAGAAATTAAAAAATTTTAAAAAAATATTAAGACACCATATATATATATATATATATATATATATATATATATATATATATATATATATATATATATATATATATATATATATATATAATCTCACCTAAAGGATTATTAGGAACACCATACTAATACTGTGTTTGACCCCCTGTTGCCTTCAGAACTGCCTTCATTCTATGTAGCATTGATTCAACAAGGTGCTGAAAGCGTTCCTTAGAAATGTTGGCCCATGTTGATAGGATAGCATTTTGCAGTTGATGGAGATTTGTGGGATGCACATCCAGGGCATGAAGCTCCCGTTCCACCACATCCCAAAGATGCTCTATTGGGTTGAGATCTGGTGACTGTGGGGGCCATTTTAGTACAGTGAACTCATTCTTATGTTCAAAGAACCAATTTGAAATTATTCGAGCCATCAGAGGATGGGTACATGGTGGTCATAAAGGGATGGACATGGTCAGAAACAATGCTCAGGTAGGCCATGGCATTTAAACGATGCCCAATTGGCACTAAGGGGCCTAAAGTGTGCCAAAAAAACATCGCCCACACCATTACACCACCACCAGCAGCCTGCACAGTGGTAACAAGGCCTGATGGATCCATGCTCTCATTCTGTTTACACCAAATTCTGACACTACCATCTGAATGTCTCAACAGAAATCGAGACTCATCAGACCAGGCAACATTTTTCCAGTCTTCAACTGTCCAATGTTGGTGGCTTGTGCAAATGTTAGCCTTTTTTCCTATTTGTAGTGGAGATGAAGTGGTACCCCGTGGGGTCTTGTACTGTTGTAGCCCATCCGCCTCAAGGTTGTGCGTGTTGTGGCTTCACAAATGCTTTGCTGCATACCTCGGTTGTAACGAGTGGTTATTTCAGTCAAAGTTGCTCTTGAGTCAGTCGGCCCATTCTCCTCTGACCTCAAGCATCAACAAGGCATTTTCGCCCACAGGACTGCCGAATGCTGGATGTTTTTCCCTTTTTACACCATTCTTTGTAAACCCTAGAAAAGGTTGTGTGTGAAATTCAATTTCAAAAATTGAACAGGTGTTCCTAATAATCCTTTAGGTGAATGTGTGTGTAATGTATGTATATATATGTATATATATATATATATATATATATATATATATATATATATATATATATATATATATATATATATATATATATATAATCTCATAATCATTTTTTTTTTTTACTTGTGTGTGCAGGACACTAGTTAATTTATGTAAGTGAAGGTGGCAAAATAAAGCAAATTGTGACATTATACCCAAACATTCTTTATACAGTGGACTACCAGTAAGATTGATACAAATTTGGGACCAAAATTATTCAGAGACTTTAACCTGACCATGTTTTGCTTAAGTGTTTTTTCTTTAATTGCCAATGCAACCTTTTACACCACACACTGAACAACATTAAGCATTGCTTGGTAATTGGTTGTCATGCAAATGCATTTACCTGTGTGATGTCACAGATCCTGCAATATCAAAACGAGCCTTTTTTGGAGTTTGATAAATCGGTTCTGGCAGGTCACGTTATTCCAACTCTAGTCAAAAAACTATTCTAATTCCCCTAGAATCAGAATACATTCCTGAATTAATTTGTACATCAATATGAATGTACCTGCAATACATCATATTGGTTCTGTTCCGTTTACCCTGAAGGGGGTTTATCGCTGCTCTCCCTGCTCTTATCCATGCTAAGCTGCATAGATACGCAGGGAGTTCTTGCCCAGAAATGAACCATACTGGCAATCCAAACAGTCAGTCAGTCAATCATCTATGATAATGATCCTGACAGAAATGCTTTGTTTGTAATAAGGATTTTAAGCTCTAAAACTTACAGGATGTTTTAGTAACCCAAAGACCTTTTATATGTCAAAAATGTATTTAACCACTTTCCTTTATATTTTCTTTTTTAATTAATGAATTACAATTGTTCTTTGTTCAGCTTCTTGGGTGAAACAACATTTCAATGTTCAATCTGGTATTTTGTCTGGGACATTATGAAAGCTTGAAAGTGGTCATAGAAATAAGAGTGACGTATTTTCATTTGTCCAACAGTGTGAAAGGATTTCCGAAGAGAGACGTTTTGGCCTTCCTCTAAAGAGCATGTACATGAGGCAAATAGACCACATGGTAGGGCTTTCCTGACATCAGTACTGCCCCCTGGAGGTCACTTACAAACCCCCTGGAGGGGTTTGATAACTCTCCGATCAGAACTTTGCAGTCTCTTTTTGCACATGGAGTGGCAAGATATTTGGTCAACAAATCAACCAGTATGTTTTGTTGTGGTGTTTTTTTTTTCCTTCCCGACACGGAAGTGTCATTCTTAAGCTGGACCAGGTGTTTGGGTTTGGTTACATATTCAGATCCAGCCAGCAAAGTCCACAGCATTAAAAAAGCACATTCAGGGAAGTTTGACTCTTCAGAATTGTAAAATTCATCGCAAAAATCTCTTTTTTGATTCATAGGGCTGATTGCCTTCTGCATTATGGAACTAGTGCGTTTACACACTGCGTGTTACATGTTTTCTTCAGTGCCATGTTTAACGAAACTTGACCTAGTATTATAAAGGGCTCTAATAGGTTGAAAGATGGTATGCATGTTTCAGATTTTCTTCTCAAGAAACAAGCTCTCAAATAAGCTTTATACTAGAAAAACGGTTGTTTATCCAGTATATGTCTTTCAGGAACACACCAAAAGATGGGCTTCATTTATAACAAATCAAACTGTATTCTGATGACTTTTCACGTTGCAATTTGACACAGTGCTTTGGTTTGCAAGGTGTAGAACAATGTGGCCTATTTTTGTTTTTTTCTTCCGTTTTGCCTGATTCCATATTTTAAGCTGTACTCATTCTGTTCTTGCTGTCAGTGTGTTGTGTTTAAATCTGGAAATGTTTTATGTAGCATACATGTTTTAAATCTCCACTCATGTATTTTGACAGAGCAAACCTCATAATTTGGTACATTTTGCACAGCAGGTTGAGGAAGTGCCTCAAGTAGATTCTCTAAAAAATAATTAGTGTCTCCAATGCTCTAGTTTGTGTGCAAACAATTATATGCATCAACAATTAAAAAAAAAATAATAATAATAATAATCTTGGACCAAACATTAACATTTATCAAAAAAACATGTGCCTTCAACAATTTCATTTGAATTTTTCTTCAATCCTCAGGATCAGTAGCTTGCCATAATGCAGTCACTCAAGAGGTGATATGTATGTGTCAGTAACATTGTTAACTTTTTCTCTTTTAATGCTTAGATGTTGGTGCATATGTTTTCTGAACAAAAGTGGAAAATAAGGGATTCTGAGAATGATCATTATGCTGATGAGAGAAGAATTCATTTCTTTGGTATTACAGATTATCGTTTCATTGCGGCTCGTATTGAGGATTCTCTCAGTAATTAGGGGTTCATATTTATTCAGATCAAATAAAAGTATTCTAATTGAAGTTGATTAGATTAATGTTGATCTGCTTGTTGGTTTTATTGTGAATTAATCTTAAATCCAAAGAGACGAAGGTAAATGTCTACACTGTGCATTTTATCAAATCAAAATTAAAACCATGACTTGGCAAAACTGTTTGACAGTCTAACTTGATTGAGTTGACGGGCGTGCACTTGCTTTTGCTCTGGTTGATGTGGACATGCGCTCATCCGAGATAAAAAAAAAAAAAACACTTTTTTTAAAAATTCTGTTGG
Organism: Pseudorasbora parva; assembly: GCF_024679245.1. Taxonomy (NCBI): domain Eukaryota; kingdom Metazoa; phylum Chordata; class Actinopteri; order Cypriniformes; family Gobionidae; genus Pseudorasbora; species Pseudorasbora parva. The sequence continues at coordinate 37,581,137 of NC_090183.1, read as the reverse complement.
AGTGTATTTTGCACAGAAATACTGTCATGTGTCCAACTAGTTTTTTTTTATTTGCCATATTTAGCACGAGAATCCAAACTTTAACAGTGTAAATAAGTCAAAATGAATAAATATAATCAATATTTCTAAATACATTAATAGATTATGTAAATGTATAATATCATCCCACCATTGTGGTTTTTAATGCTGACGCCTGTTTTTCTCTGGATTGGATTGAAGTGGTTCATTCTGCCATACACTTAAAGGACAAACACATCAGGTTCAGTCTTTTCTACAGAAGCTTTATTCATTCAGTTTACATTTACATGGTTGCTTATGGTTTCAAAGTCAATTGTGCCACTGTTGTAATTTAATCAATGCACTCAAACATCGTTCTTTGTCTCACAACTACTCTTGAGCTAAGCTTCTTATTGAAATATTATTACACGCTATGTTTTCATCAAAGTTGTTATCTTACATAAAGATTCTGATCATGGGACATAACATGATATAACTCCTCTGTAAATAACAGAACTTCCAGCATCCCAGTAATTTTTTCTCAATCAGCATAATAGTATAAACTTTACACAGTTAGTAACTGCTATAACGTATAACTGAAATACTCTCTGGACTTCATAATTTGCTCTTGCAAAACATTATGCTGAAGTGCATATGCAGGTGTTTCAGAAGTTTACTTATTTGGTTAACAGCTGCATGTAGTTGCAAATCTACAGGATAGATCACTGCGAAAACTAGTAGGGCCAAATGCCAAACGCCCTCATAAGAGCCAGTTCTTCAAACGGTAATGCTGCATGTGTTGTTATATGTGACTTGCTGCTATGAATATGCATTAGACTCTTATATTTCATTAAATGCAGTGTTTAATCAAATTTTGATCCCAACTGTGACAATCTAATGCAATCGTGTGTGTGTGTGTGTGTGTGTGTGTGTGTGTGTGTGTGTGTGCGCGTGCGCATTGGAGAGTTCCTCATTAACCAGGGAGGAAACTGAGGCGGGGCAATGGGTCAGTATTGGTTTTCTTTTGAGTAAGCCATTCTGTAAAATAAGAAAGACATTTGAATTATGAACTTATATAAATGGTACTGTAGTTATATATTCTATAACAAAATAATACAATACTCTTAATATATTATATTCCTATTAGTTTCACCTCTTCCCGCAAATGGCTTGTTTAGAAGAGACCGCAGTCTTTGAGATTTTCTTTGATGATAATGTCTGTTACAGCATCGAACACAAACTTGACGTTCTCTGTGTCTGTGGCACAGGTCATGTGGGAGTAGATTTCTTTGATGTCTCGTCGTAAGTTCAGATCTAAGAACTGGAGCTTGATGTAGTTACCCGCATCCTCAAAGGTATTGGGACCTAAGAGAGTCATGCATTATATTTTTAGCATAGAAATAGTAGCCTAATAATTATGACATTTGGTTCTTAAGGGTTAGTTGGGCTAGTTAAATTGTCATTAATGACCCAGAACACAGTTTAAGATAATGTATGTACGGTATACTGTCCCTTTCCAGAAAGGTAATAAAAACATCATCAAAGTAGTCCCTATGTGACATCAGTTGATTAGTTTTAGAATTTTTTGAAGCATCAAAAATACTTTTTTGTTATTTTTAAATCCAAAAATAACAAAAACTACGACTTTACAACCGGGTTTGTTTTTAATCCGCATTCGCAGCTGCGCTGCTGATGTGTTATCTGGTGCGTGCTAGTTCGTTGATAGTCTGAGGGAGACTGTGCAGTCACGAACGCGGATTGAAACCTGGAAGAGAAGAAAATGTTGAATAAAGTCGTAGTTTTTGTTCTTTTTGAACCAAAATTCTTGGATCAAAAAATTCAAACTAACCAACAAAGTCACATGGACTTTGATGATGTATTTTTTTAAATTACTTTTCTGGACATGGACAGTAGGCTATACCGTATATACATTTTCAATGTAGGGACAGAGCTCTCGGACTAAATATAAAATATCTTAAACTGTGTTCCGAAGATGAAGGGAGGTCTTACGGGTGTGGAACGGGTCATTAATGAAATAATTTTCATTTTCATTTTTGGGTGTACTAACCCTTTAATACTTAGTTCAATTATCTGTTTTAATATCAATTTTAAGAACCTGTATGTTAAAGAATCAAACTTCTATTTTTGTTTCTTGTTATATTGATGCTGTTTTGAGGTCTCACCATCATAATCAGGGAAGCACATGCTCAGATGAGCTTTCTTGATCTTCTCCAGAAAGACGTCCTTCTTGTTGAGGAAGAGTACAATGGAAGTGGTAGCAAAGTAACGGTGGTTGCAGATGCTGTTGAACAGGTGGAGACTCTCATGCATTCGGTTCTTTAAGGGGAGGAAAGGGCAGGAAAAACAGGGGTTCTGTTACTAAAATTCACCAAAGTTATACTGTACTGTTAATTTAAAGTTGTGGACCAGACCACAAACAGCAACTTACCACTTCATCATCCTCCACCAGTACCATGTCGTATGCGCTCAGCGCTGCGATGAAGATGATACATGTCACACCCTCAAAGCAATGGATCCATTTCTTCCTCTCTGAGCGCTGACCGCCCACATCAAACATCCTGCAGACCAAGAACATCAGTTAATATGGCATTTAGTTAATATGTCTATTTAGTTGTTCTTGAAACTTTTACATTGTTAAACTTTTTTTTCTTTGATTCTTAAAATTATGATGGTCATTTCATGCCATTGTTATCATTGAGAAGGCTTTTTGTATTTTAGGTGTCTGTTTTGAGTACCTGAAGTTGAGGTCCTTGAGTCCGAACTGGGTTTCGATGATACCGGTGGTCTTCACTCTTGATCGCAGGACGTCCTGTTCAGTAGGGACAAAGCCAGGCTGGACCAACCTCTCCAGGTCACTCAGATAGCTTGGAGATAGAGTAAGAGAATCAATCAAATGTTTCCCTCAAAGGGATAGTTCACCCAAAAATGAAAGTTCTGTCATTATTTACTCACCCTCATGTTATTCCAAATATAGGACTTTCACTCATTTTCAGAACACAAATCATTTTTTTTTAAATAAAATCTGAGGGCTTTCTGTCCCTCCTTTGACAACTACACTGTAAAATTATTTTAAAAATAAGTTACCTGGTTGCCTTCATTTTGAGTTGATTTAAATTAAAAATGTAAGTCAATACAATTAATATTTTTGAGAATCGACAACCTTTATTCAAATATTATTAAAAGATTTTGTAAGCATATTGGGTAATTGTGTGTGTTTTATTTCTGATGACGCAGTGAAACATGCCAAATTTGGCTATTTTCATGATTAATTTTTTTTTAATGTAGTTCAGATACAATAATATTTTGAGTTTCTATTTATTAAACCAATTTCCTTCATTGTATCAACTCAAATTTTTAATTTCAGTAAACTCAAAATTTTAAGGCAACCAGGTTACTTACTTTTTTAAAGTTATATATGGGTGTATGTATGTATATATACAAATGTGTACATGAGTATGTATATGTGTAGATGTATATATGTGTATGAGTAGGCGTAGGCATATGTATGTTATTTAAAGAAAAATAATAATTAAAGGGGTAGGAGTATATAAGTTTTACTTCTTCCTACTCCTTTTTCATTCATGAGATAGAATTAACTTATTTTTTCTTTTATTTATTATTATTTTTATTTATTTTTCTTTTATTTATTTATTTCTCTTTCATCTTTACTTGTTTCTTTTAAAAATGTCTGATCATTATTGTATTTTTATTTCTCTCATGTTCGAAAATAAACAAATAAACTAAACTAAACTAAACCAACAATGTTTTTTACAGTGTATGCAACTACCACTTTGATGCTTCAAAAAGTTCATAGAGAGATTGTAAAAATAATCCATATGAATTGAGTGGTTTAGTCCAAATTTTCTGACATTTAATGATTAACAGATTGAATTTAGTCTTTTATTCACCTATGAACATTAATCAGTTCACACATTAGTTATGATAAACAGAAGCTCAAGCATGCTCACTTGACGTGCAAGAACCAATGAGGTTCATTCTCGTGTTATGTTGCACGTTTGAGCTTCCGCAGGAACCAGTGAGGTCCATTCTTGTGTTATGCAGCATTTTTGAGCATCTGCAAGAGGTTTGTTCTCATGTGTCATGCAAGTTTGCTCTTTTTGTTAGCTGATCCATGTTTATATGTGAATAAAAGTAATATAATATATAAAGCATTCGATTCTCTTCAGAAATGTAGGATTAAATGCTCAATTCATATGGATTACGATCTCTTTATTAACTTTTTGAAGTGGTAGTTGTATAGCTGTCTAGAAGATGGACCAAAAGGTCTCAGATTTCATCAAAAAATCCTAATTTGTGTTCTGAAAATGAAAAAAAGGGATTTGAACGACATATGGGTGAGTACTTAATGACAGAATTTTCCCTTCTATATTTCAAATATTTCAAAAATAATTTGATAATGTACATTTAAAGCCTTGCTAACTGATATTTAATGCTTTAAAAGACTAGGGATACATACTATCCGGCAGAGTCATTGAGCTGGTATTCAGAGGCTCTGTCAAAGCACGCCTGGATACCCGAGTCCTTCCACAACCTCAGGATGATGTCTGCCAGCTCCTTGGGCATGGTGCCTTCCTCGATGGTGTCTGCTAAGTGCATCAACTTCCTTGCATCATCCTGCAACAAACAGGTAAACCGTTGTATCTGACGGTGTTTAAGCATCAGCTGCTACATAAACATCTTGAAAGTGAGAAAGTGAGAGCTCAGTGATTGCAAATCCTGTATAAACCTTCATGATCGGATAGTCTTTCTTTTAATAGTCTCTTTCAGATGTCTATCTAATAGTTTAATTTGATAAATTCTTTAGTTTTGTTGTATAATCTGACAAATATGCTTTCAAAATAATTTTGTTATGGTTTTGATGAAAGAACAATTGGCAGGAGATTAAAAAAAACTATGAAACATCTATAGGGTTATAGTGAATTCAGTTAATCTGGGATGCCTATGCAGTTTTTTTTACCTGTTTATTTTACCATATTCTAGCTATAGGCTGTCATATGTTTGAGGTATTAATTCTTAGTGGTGTGAAATACAACAAATTATCACAAAATACCATAGTATTGCTGTATACCATATATTTGTGTTTACGTATCATGTATGTACTCAAATTTATAGGAGTCCTTTTATACGATGCACTTACAAATATGTCTTTGTTGCACGTACATTTTAAAGTACCTGCATGTTATTACATCTGTAATTAAGTCCTGTAATTACATCTATAATTACAATGTTGACCCCTCCCTTAACCTGTTAAACCTAACTGAACCTGTCCCTAATTTTATTTTAAAGTTCTGTTGCACCTGTACATACTATATTAATGACACTAAATGGGTAAAAACAAGGTACTAACTCTGAACCTTCACATAAACCTAACTTAACCCATGTAGTTACCTTACATTACTCAGCACATTTGTGGGTAAGTACACTGTGAGTATATTTAAAATGTGACCATAATGTAAAAACAAAGAGTGTTTCCTGAAATAATCTACATGTATGATAGGATAATCATTCAGTACTTCAGTATTACTCTGATATCATGCCATGGTATAGTCCATACTTTTAAAGCTGCACAGCACTATATAATTTTTCCGTCCGCTAGAGGGCGCCTATTCAAAACAAAGGTGTAGTTTGATCATGGCAAGTTTGAGCTCAGAATCTTGGGACATGTGGTCTTCACCTCTTCACCGGTGGAAAAGAAATCATGTTCATGGATGCGATTATTAACGTTACTGTAGTATGGAGCAGAGCAGGACAGAGTGTTGAAGAAGCTGAGCCAGGCCGCTGGAGTGATTGTCACGCACTCCATTGAAACGCACGCCTCATGAGCAATGGGACTTTTATTATGACGGGACACAGTCGTCGGTGCCATTTCTGCTTTTCCGGTCATGAGGATGAATTTTTTGAACAAATTCAACCAAGCGCCTTTGATGACGTTGATGATTACGTTAATGTTTATCATCTGTCCATCATAGTCTAAAGCCCGCCCTGACAATTTCATTGGTCCAAACTGTTTCTGTTCAGGCATAATTACTCCTGTATGGATCAAGTCCAGACCGAACTGCCCGAACACAAATGTTGTGGGCGGGACTGAGTTCGGCTGGCATCCAGGCTAGGCAACTCCCTCACTGTGAAAAATTTTTTAGGTCTCCAATTGAAAATTTTCAAGTGACTGATCACATCTAAATTCTTCAGTTGGTCGAATTGAATTTCTGTGAATTAAATTGCATTTTTTCACCGAGTTTCAATTCGGCCAACTGAAAAAATTAGATGTAAACAGTCACACATTAACCTATTCATATCTATAAATGACTAATGAATGCTGTAGAGCACCTGTGCAGCAGCATCTCCATAAGAAATGTTGAGCGTGGTCATGGCTTTCACAATGGCCAGGATAGACTGCAGGGTGTTGCTGTAGATGATGACAATGAACTCCATCATCTCTTCAAGGGTGTAACCATCTTGGTGAATAATTCTGTGATGGAAAATATTTGACAGTTAATTGACAATGTTATTAACTGGTTATGGTATAAAAGAGCACAGAATGAGAATCATTATATAATCCATATAATTCATTGTATTACTATACAGTACTTTTGTTTCCTCAGCACTTACTTCATCTGTTTGACAATTGTGCTTTTCCCCGACTCACCAGCACCTGAAAGTAAATAGTTATTGATTAGGGATTATTACACATACACATTCATGAGTATGTGGTTTGCGGGGACTCTCCATTGGTGTAATGGTTTTTATATTTTATCCCCCTACACTAACCCTACCCCTGAACCCATCACACAAACTTTTGCCATAAAAAAAACCATTTGGATTACGAAGACACAAGTTTGTGTTGTAATATCCATGTCATTATAACACATTTGTGTCCTCATAAACCACATTTACCTGTACAGTACACACACACAGGTCATATCAGTGCATTATTTTTCTCTCTCTGTGAAATCTCTGTCGCTTTAATTTTGCTAAGGTAATTTCCAGATTGAAATAGTAGACTGCTCAAGTTATGCTGTAAGAGGAAGAAATAAACATAAGGCTGAAGTTATGACTCTCTAACAGTGTTTTGGAAACTCTATCAGTGTTTTGAAAGTATAAATAGCATTTCTGAAATTAAATGATGTGCTCAAATCTGTCTACATGAAATCAAATTACATTCATACAGAGACCCAGGGACCTCTTCCCCCACACCCCAAACTAGATTCTCAGCCAATCCAGGGACCCCCAATATTTTAAAAAGGTAGATATTTTCATAAACAAAATTAACCTATACCACACTATATATATTCCTGTCAATCATTAAACGTTTTAATGTATTTTATAATGTAACATTTTCACAGTTAATCTCAGAAAAAAAAATATAGTCAGTATATTATAAATATTTGTTTAATAGCATATTTTTATGAATGAAGGCCAGTGTCACTGATACTAATACAACTGATGTCTCAATGAAATATATGTAGGCCTTAAAAAAAATAAGTCTTACATGTAGGAAATATAGGCTACAGAAATTGAATAAAATTAGCATTCTGCACTGCATAACTTATTAATTAAATAGAGAAAAAGAATCACTGCTTTTGACTAAAGAACTTGTAGCTTTAATACGGATTAGTCTGTCACCTTTGTTCTGTTAACAGTAATGACAGACAGCATTAATAGTGGCTACTGTCACTTTAAGACCTGCCCCTGACGAACATGAGCACGAGCTGCCTGTTTCACCCGTCCCATTTTTCACAACTCTTTAAGTTAATTTAATATGTTATATGACGAATGTAAGACTACTCTTATGAGAATACTCGACAAAACAGATATTGTGGGACATTTCTGTGTTGTCCTCGATTTTGCTCGTCTGTAACTTACTCATGATACTGGCACGAGACTATTTGTGTGTCTTGTGACACTATCAGACGCCTTCTCTTTTGTCTTGTCATGCATGAATGGTTAGGTTTTGAACGAATAAGAGCGTGATCATAGAATATAATGCTTATCCGTTAAATATTTTTAATGTGTTAAACTGGAAACAATGAATCGCATGCGTTAACATCAATGGAACTAATATAAAGTTTGAAAACTCTGAATTTGAAGATCAAGGTAAATTGTACTTGAGTTGTCTTCAGGAAAACAACATCTGTTTCTTCTAAAGGGGACTACTGAATGAAAATATTTTTATATTTAAACAATTTGAAATCCTGATTTCATCCTGTTCAAAAGTTCTCAGCCCCTGTCTCTTAATGCGTCGTGTTTCCTTCTGGAGCATCAGGGAATGTTTAAACCTTTTTTTTATTTAACAGTCGTGTTTGACTCCCTCAATTGTCCTCAGTGTGAAAAGATGGATCTCACAGTCACTGAATTTGGAAAAACTGAAGAATTTGCAGGACCTGAAGAAGAACATTGGCCAGTTCTGCTCAGGAGAAACAAGGGACTCAAGAACAACCATTACAAAATAAAAGCACATCCGTGGATCATCCAGGTAACAACACACAGTATTAACAATCAATGGTAGGCTACATAAACTTTTGAACAGTAATTTTTCATAAATTCAGGATTATATTTAGGACAGTACTAAATCAATTCTGTAAGGGGTAGTCTTTTTTCCTTTTGAGCATGACTGTAATATGTATTTTTTAACATTATATAATATATTGTACAGTATACATCTGATCTCCAGGTCCGCAGACACCCACATTGAGCCAGTGTTTAGAGGGGTAAAGCCTCAGTGGACCACTGAGATTTGTCAAACTGTAGATGTTTGTTTAGAACAGTCTCACATTAATATTTGATTCATTTTGGCATGCATAAGTGAATTAATGCTAGAATATATCCTCCTTCTCTCTTTGTCGTTGTTTATCTTTTGGTGGATTACATTAAGAGGATTAAGGCTTATTATTTTTGTCTTAAGCTTGATGTCCCATAACCCTGACCCACATCACTTCACGGACAAAGACACAGGCAGTTATGAACGTAAATTATTTCAATAAGTATGCATGTAATATAGATATTGAGATATAGGACACACCAATTTTGTGTCCTTGGTTTATTTAGCTCGACTTTGGTTTGAATTTCAGTACGTTTATTTTTTTCGTGCATTTAAGCTTTAGATATTTAATACTTTCATATCACAAAAAAAGAAATGAATAAAACATAAAATGTCATGCAGTCATTGCCTCTTTATTCTGATGTTTTAAATGGGAAGGCTACGCAATGAATCTGCAATATACCATTTTACAAATCTAGCAAATGAGCTGTTCTTCATGTTTTGAAGAATCTTGAAGAATCAAGATTCTTGGCTTGAGGAATCATTTGAGTCCCCTCATGCGTTGTTACCTAGCAGCAGAAGTTTGACGGTCCTGGCATCTTTGTCGGCGTCCTCTTTCAGCTTCTTCTCTAGCTCCCTGGAGTGCTTCTCCTCGCTGCTCGCCCCGGCCCCCATACTGACTCTTGATTAGGAAAAAGAAGTCCTTCTGGATGACCACTCGCTTGCCCAGAGGCCTCCAGGTGCCGTTAACAATACAGCTCACACCTCAACTGGATCTTGGTGACCTGATGAATTGTTTTGAGTCTTGAGAGGGATTTTGGGGATGTCTCTGACCACCTGGGTTGGTGGGGCCAATGGAGAACAAGGACAGAAGGCATTCAAAGCGTGGAGAGGTCATCTAACCTCAGATTTAAGGAGAAGGTGCTGTGCTCAGCAAAAGGTGATAAGCTGACCGGCGTCTTCACGAGCACATTAAAAAGGACTGTGCGAGTGGAAGAATGTGACATTAGAATGTTACAATTGCTGGTCATCAAACGACACGTGTTATGCTAGCCAATAAAAGGCAGAATAAGACTTGGATTGGATGTGTTGCCTGCCGAAATGGATTTCTATCTCTATATTCAGTTGAAAATGTTCTTGGCATCATGAATGCAAATTGCATCTGTATGGCCGAATTTTTTTCAAAACCGCCAGAAAGGCTTTTTAGTTTTGTTTTTTATAAAACGACTGAATGTGAAGGTGTTCTGCAATCTCCACGAGTAATTCTAATCTCATCTTCCCACTGTAGTCATCAAAATCAGTTCGCATTTTCCATCTAGTGTACACAGTGTGCAGCACAGCGTTTAAAGAGCTTTAGTCTTTTACCCGACAGCTCATTGACCCCAATCTGAAGATTGATACATTTTAATCCACAGGCATCACCGGTGACAGAGACAAAGAGACAGGAACACTTTCTTTGATGTACTTCTATTACATAGTACTTGCATAAACGGAAATGAATTACTGTTTAATTATATGGGTTAAAAATGTGCTTACGTATTAGTATATTAACGGGACATTTTTAGGAACTGCTGCAATTTATGCAACAATTTTGTCCTCATGACTGACTGTAGGTATAATAAATGGGACAATGAACATTACATTATTTGATAGATTCATTTTACTTTAGTTTGTAATGTAAAAAGATTTTTTAAATGAAGCCTTAGAGTAAGCCTCACCCCAACTTTTGAGAATTTGCGTGTCACAATTACATTATACTACAAAGTTACAGTAAAAAAGAAAAGGTTTTTAAAAAAAATTGTGATGTTTACACTTAATTTGGTAACACTATTTTACAGTGTCATTGTTACATATGTTGCATGTACTTAGCAAATAATAGTAAACTTACCAATGAACAGTAAATGATTCATAATTGCATGCAACTAAACCTGATCATAATCCTACCCTAAACTTATAGTAAGTGCATGTACTTAGTTAATATTAACCAGTAGTATTTAAATATATAATTACACTATAACAATGACACCTTAAAATAAAGTAACCCTTTGTGCCCAATCATACAACGTTTTGTATGACGACATCCAGCTCCACATTTAAAAACCAAATGCACTCACACTCATCTAACCCATGGGTGTGCTGGTCTGAAAACGATTGTTAGCACATTGCTATTTTTAAGCAACTGAAAATGACTGCTCCATTGACCAACAAAAACCTGGTCTAAAGTCAGTAGCGCAGTATTTCTGTGTTATTTAAAGGGTGCATTAGTAATATGCGTCTATATGCGGGTGCACAACGCGCATTCACTCTGCTTATTATACACACAGGGATGCGCAGCAGCACACAAACATTTATAAATATTAAAGGTCTCGTTCTTCGCGATTCCATCTTTCAAACTTTAGTTAGTGTGTAATGTTGCTGTTGGAGCATAAATAATACCTGTAAAATTATAAAGCTCAAAGTTCAATGCCAAGCGAGATATTTTATTTAACAGAAGTTCCCTTTCAAAGACAGCGAACGTCTGGTCTGGGCTACAGCAGGAAGTGCAGGGATGTAATGACATCACTAGAACTGTTTGTTGACTAACCCTCTGCCGACAAGAACACGGAAAATAGGGGCCGTGGTTTTGTTGCTCTCTCAGTGGAGAAGAGCGCGCATTCAGCGCTTGCATCTCCCCGTTATGGTAAGAGGTGGGACCTTTCCGGGCAAAGTGCGCTAAGCTGCTGTCCAATCACAACACGGGAAGCGCTGGCCCAATCAGAACTCGTTACGTGTTTCTGAAGGAGGGACTTCATAGAACAAGGAAATCATCAGGCCGTTTTTAGGACAGGAAAAACAGCGCTGTACAGATAAGTCAATTGTGTGAAAAATACTGTTTTTACACGCAAAACATGAACTCATGTTATATTGCACACTGTAAACATAATCAAAGCTTCGAAAACACATGAGGAACGGGACCTTTAAAAAAATAAAAGAATTACAATGTAAAATATTATTTTGTACATAAAGATAAAAATGCCTACATATCATTATGGATAGACATTGCATGCATCAGAATTACCTATGCAGTATAATGCCATAACAAAATTGGCTACTTATTTAACCACCGATCATGGCAATACGCATATGTATTAAACTAATTTATCAGGTTGAGGTGGCTATATTCCACCATGTAAATAGCAAATCTGTCATGGTGCAAGCGCAACTGCCTGACACCCATGGCTTATTAAGAGAGTAGGTACAACCCTTTTGGACCATGCACCTGGTGTGCAGACCGTTTGTCCCATTGTTAAACTAGCAAAAGTGGATTCTGACACGCCCTGAGTGCACCGGCGCCATGCACTTCAGAGTATTCGTTCAGATCGTTAAAATAGCCCTTTATTTTAATGTGCCCTTGTTACAGTGTAATTATACATTTAAGTACTAAGTAATATTAACAGCACATACTTACTACTTAGGGTTAGTTGCTTGTAATCAGTGGTGGAAAGAGTACTGAAAAAGCATACTCAAGGAAAAGTACTGTTACTTGTCAACATTTTTTATTTAAGTAGAGTAAAAGTACCCTTCCTAAATACTACTCAAAGTAGGAGTAAAAAGTAGCCGTTTTAAAAGAACTCAAGAGTCGTGAGTATTATGCTATGAATGTTATTCCACCTTATACCCTGCAAATTAAAAATGTAGCTTAGGCTATTTTTTTATGGATGATTCTCATTAAGAACAAAACACATGATATCACCAAAAAATACTTCAATATTTCTTTCAATATTTATTTTTATTTTTGACTGTTAGCACTAAAAATACAGCCATGTATTATTTGAGAAATCAACCAATAATCTGCAACATTTATTAATGACAACCGGTCTGTAACCGGAGGTTTTCTTGCGGTTAATTAAAAAAAGGTTGCAAAGCATTGTACATTTACACTTTTACGTAAACGAAAAGTTCTTTCTTTTCAAGACGCATTCGTTGTACTGCTTTAATTTCAAGACATTTTCTCTGTACAAAGAATAGAAATCAGAATCGAGTACTCACAGTTTTCACCACTGATTATTTTTGCTTGAAATTTAAAAAATAAACCTGATTTAAATATAAATCAGATGTTTTATAAAAGTTATTTGCTATAAGTTACATGACCTACAATTTTGAATCGCCACGTGATAATACATTACATTAAAATATGCACTTCAATAAGCTGACAGAAAGCAGGTTCATGCGTTACAGGTTACATGCGTTACAACGAAATCAACGTAAGGGACAAAAATCTAGCAGTGACGATCGGTTAATGCCTAATGCACGTGAAGCCTGGCAAACAATATAAATGAAGAGTTTCTAGCAGATGGCACCGCGAGCTTGTGCAGCGCTAACAGAATACGTACCATTTATGAACGTATTAAAAAATGTAATATTCTGCGGTCCATTTGTAGTAATTGTTTAAGACGATTTAACGATTTCAGTCATCATCAGTAGCCAGCACTTACCCCCTTTCATAAAGCGTGCTCTCACTCTAGGTTGGTCGCTATGGTTGATTTGACGGTAGTCACGCGCGTGACGCATGGACACACAGGACTGATTATTCTTGTTAGCCAATCACATTGACAGGAAAAATAAATAAACATAATGTACCGATACAGCACTTAAAATGTATTTAAGTAAAAGTACACGGTTTTTAAACCACTTTAAAAAGTACAATTCCTGAGAAAAACTACTCAATTACGGTAACGAGAGTATTTGTAATTCGTTACTTTACACCACTGCTTGTAATAATGCATAATTACTATACATGTAACTTACAAGGATTTTTTTTTAAATTTGTTTAATTTTATATAAATGTTGATTTAAAGGTGCACTTTGCAACTTTCCGTCCACTGGAGGGCACCTATTCAAAACAAATGCGTAGTGTGATGACGCAAAGTTCGAGTGCAGCATCTTGGGACATGTGGTCTTCACCTCACAGCCGGTGGAAAATAGGACTCGGGCAGAAATCACGTTCATGCATGCGGTTATTAACGTTACTGTAGTGTGAAGCAGAGCAGGACCGAGTGTCCTGGAGCTGAGCACGGCCGCTGGAGCGATTGTTACACAAATACCCGCCTCGCGAACACCGAGGCTTTTATTATGACGGGACGGGACGGGACATATTCGCGGGTGCCTGCAGTATTTCTGCTATTCCGGTTATGATTATGAGGTAATGGAGCTCTGTTTATCATATTAGATACATTTAAGTGTGTTGAAAATGATGTTATGACGTTACTCCGTGCGTTCACTTGTTCACACTGCTAAGAGTAAAGCGCTCCTGCCAAATAAAACCCGAAACCGAGGGTAGCGCATGTATGACGCAATGACAGGCGACTTCCTCAGACGCTATGCTGAAACGTCCCGGGTCATTGGTTAAAATAGCAATTTTCTCACAATTTACAAATAGTTGGAAACATTTGGGATATTGTAGGTACTCAACTCAATATAACACTGGCCTAGTGTTTTTTGGATATTTTACGGCAAAAATACTACATAGTGCACCTTTAAAATGATATGGTATGTGGGATGATAATTGCTAATTATAAGTAGTTTAACCATTTGTATTACATTTATGAATGCCAAATAGCAAGTTCCCCCACCACCACCACACACTCTAACATTAAACTGCGAATAAAAGGTTGAACTATATACCCAGTATTATTTCTGAAGAAAGGCCAACCTATATTTGTTATAAAATATATAACTTTAATTAGTCAACAACAATGATGGAAAAGAAAACAAATAAAAAATACATTACCATAACATTAACTGTATATAACATCGAATTCTGGATCTTTTTCACATTAGAATATTCTACAAAAGACAAAACAATGGGACAAACCACAGTGATGAATAATGTCTTACAAAAACAAAACAAAAACATTTACAATTACAACAACCAATTCACACAGCCTGTTTGCTGTGCGTTTTGAGAAAACACAACGGAAACTAAACATACACGTCAGGTAATTGTGCTTGATTCCATCACTAGTTCAGCAAAGTCCTCTGTCTTCAGAAAACAGTCTCTTGCTCTCTCGCTCTCTCTCTCTCTCTCTCTCTCTCTCTCTCTCTCTCTCTCTCTCTGTCAAAGACCATACAGCAACATATCCAGAATTTGACTACATATCTGTACAGTACAAATACGATTCATGCAAACTCAAACAAGTTTAGTTCCAAATTATTTAGCGCTCCCAAATGATCACTTAATTTTTTTTTTTTTTTTTACATAAGTTACATATTTAAGATTTTCTTTAAAAAATGTTTTTAAACAATGCTCCTCTGCAAAAAGATGTACAGGTTTTGAACCCCCAGCTTTTTGAAATTCTTTACGTGCAATAGTACATATTTCTATAAATGAAAAGAACAAAACAAAAAGTGATTCTACTGTACAGGAGGCCGTAATTAATAAACCAAATATATAACACACATAAATGACTTTATATTTAACACACATTAGCATAGCAACATATGGAAGATCAAGAAGATTAAAAAGATGAGTGATAAATTGGTTTTCAAAGTCTTTTGGGAGGTCACAGAATGCACCAAACAGACGTAGAACTTCCTTTATCCGTACATCTGTAGAATGAGAACATGTGCTCAGCTAAAAAAGTCAACAGCTTCTGACGCAGTCCTCTGGTATCAAAACATCAAGCGCAGTCAAACTGTCCATCAGGAGCTTCAAATGTCCAACTATTCGCTTAGTGGTATGTACACAAAGTTTTATGATAACAGTCGTACGGTGTTTTATGACATGAATACCGTAGTAATAAATATATTGGAAGGGAAGTACAATGATAACAAAATATTTGCACAGATCTATACACAAAACCTTTTTTTTTTGTTGCTCTATTTCCATACAAAGATATCCACAGAATCTAACTATGTACAGCCTACAATAAATACTATGCATTTTCAAAAACGTACTGTTTATTTTCTCCTGGGCCATGACGGTTGCGGGTATACGTTGGATATTTTGTGTGTAATGGCAGTCAGAGACCTTGAGGTCAACCTCAAGTCTAGCAGGGAAATCTCTGTTTGGATGGAGTGGGGTGTCTTTCCCTCTCATGTCTCAGCCATGCTGCTCTGCTCCTGGTGGTGTCTCCTGTTCCGTGGCTTCTGTAGGTCCTTCTGTATTTCCTTGAGGTCCTTCTTCTTGTGTGCATTAGCTGCGGAGTCATCCCCCATCTGCCAGTAGTCTTGGCAGTACTGGTTGATGAGGCCCATCTCCGGTTGGCTGAGGATGGTCAGCAGGTCTTTGTATTGCTCTGCGCTGGGCGTCCAGGCGCTGGACTGGAGAGGCGGCACAGCGGGAGCACTGGATTCGGTCTGGATGCTGTTGACGGTGCGGGCGGAAAGAACCACTAGCTGAAGTTTAACCAGCATGTGCTTGAAGTTCTTCTCGGTGGAGGTACACTGGTACACCCCTCCGTCAGACAGCTGGAGAGAGCGCAGGAGGAGACCCTGCTCCGTGCGAACAACTCGCCCGTCAGAACGGATCTGAAAAAAAAAAAAATGAACAAAGCTTTTAGGTTAATAAATCAAAGGCATTCACATTTATATAGATTTTATGTCAAACACCAGACAAAATCATTTGGCTACATATCTGTACAGTAGAAATACAGTTCATGCAAATGCAAACAAGCCCTCTAAAGTTGTGTATGCTTCCAAATTATCCCCTATTTAAAAAAAGAGGTGATTGCTTGGACTTTTAAAAAATGAGAAAATATTTTTTTATGTAATGTATAAATAAATAAACATATATACTATATGGCTAAATGTATTGGGACACCCCTCCAAATTCAGGTGTTCTAATCACTTCCATGGCCACAGATGTAGAAAATCAAGCACCTAACCATACAGATGCTTTACTAATTTAAGCGTACCATGATAGGTTGCCATTTGTGCAATAAGTCCATTCGTAATATTTTCTCACTAAATATTCCGAAGTCAACTGTTAAGTGGAAGCAATCGGGAATGCCAGCAACTCAGCCACAAAGTGATAGGCCACCTAAAAATCACAATCAGTGGGGTCAGCACACAGAGTGAGGCACACAGTGCGCAGAGGTCTCCAACGTTCTGCAGAGTCAATAGCTACAGTCCTCCAGACTTCGTGTGGCCTTCCGATGTGCTTAGAGAGCTTCATGGAATGGGTTTCCATGGCCGAGCAGCTGCCTCCAAGCCTTACATCACCAAGTGCAATGCAAAGTATAATTTGGAGTGGTGTGAAGCACACCGCCACTGGACTCTAGACCAGTGGAGACATGACCTCTGGAGTGACCAATCACACTTCTCTGTTTGGCAATCCAATGGACGAGTCTGGGTTTGGCAGTCGCCTGGAGAACAGTATGTTCTGACTGCATTGTGCCAATTTTGAAAATTTTGAATATTCCAATCTAATATAATTTCTGACCTGTAAGGTTGCCAGAATAATAATCTTACTCAGTGTGTTAATAGGCCAGAGGAGAACTGGCACCCCGACTGAGTCTGGTTTCTCCCAAGGTTTATTTTTCTCCATCATGCCCTGATGGAGTTTTGGTTCCTTGCCACTGTCGCCTTTGGCTTGCTCAGTTGGGGACACTAAAATTATGATTAAAGTTATTCAACTAATTATACAAATAAAATTTATGAATTAGGTTTTATTTAATTCTATAAACTATAATACTGAAATGCCAACATTGTCGCTATATGATAAATTAAAATAAGCTGATAACATCACTGTTTTCTCCAGAACGACTGTACAGCCAAATCTAATTTTGTTGCAATATTATCCTGTTTGACACCGTGAAGCTGCTTTGACACAATCGTGATTGTAAAAGCGCTATATAAATAAAGTTGATTGATTGATTAAAGTGTAATGTTTGGCTAATGGGGGTTTATAGTGTGGGGTTGTTTTTCAGGTTTTGGGCTTGGTCCCTTAATTCCAGTGAAAGGAACTCTTAATGCTTCAGCATATGAAGTCATTTTGGACAATTTCATGCTCCTAACTTTGTGGGAAAAGTTTGGGTATGGCTTCTTTCCGGTTCCAGTGCACAAAGCATGTGCCTTATGAATGAGGGAGTCTGGCATCAGTGCCTGACCTCACAAATGCACTTCTAGACGAATGGTCAAAAATTCCCATAAACGCACTCCGTAACTTTAAGTAAAGCCTTACCAGAAGAGTTGAAGCTGTTTAATGCTGCAACGGGTAAGGCAACTCATTATTAAACCCAAACATTAAGAATGGGATGTCATTAAAATTCATGTGCATGCAAAGGCAGGTATCCCAAAACGTTTGCCAATTTTGTGTGTGGTATATTTGTTATATATAACAAATATATATATTGTGTGTGTGTTAATAAATAATTACTTCATTTTAATTCATTTTGTTACGCTGTACATCACAACATGGCTATAACTGCTTATATACACACAAACTAAATATACGGCTAAATAATATAAAGTTATTATATTAAATTTAGCAACATTTTCTCAATAGATAAATGCATGACTAAAATGACACAATTCCTTCTAACAATTATGGTATAACAAGGCAAAGTAACAGTTTATATTAAGGTGACGAAGTTACACATACATGTACTTACCATAGTGTAACAGTAAATGATGCATAATTACAAGTAACTAACCCTTAACCAAACCCAAAGAATGTGCAGTAACTCTATAGTAAGGACATGTAGTTAGTTAATTAATATTACTCTGTGCTTCTTTGAGTAAGGACAAATTGTAACTACAACTCCTTAAAAGAAAGTGTAACCCAAGGCATTATGTCACACATACCTCTCTCCTTCTATCACTGTTCTCTTTCTGGAAATGCCACTTGATTGACACATGAGGAGATCTGGCCTGGCACTCCAGGAAGGCTGTGCTTCCCTCTACGCCATACTGTACTGTCTCCAACGTGTTCTTATTAGCTGACAGGAATTAAAACAAAATACTGTCTATCTAAACAATAACCAAAATCAAAGTTCATTTACTTCTTCCAAAGTAGTTTTACTCATCAAGATTACTGTTTCCTCACCATTGGAATTGTAGCCCCTGCATTGTCTTATAGGGTTGCCATACTTCACATCTTGTCTCCGACTCCGCCTACAAGATATAATGAGGGAATTAATTCAAACTGATGGTGAGTTCAAGTCCTCCTGTAAAGTTAGTATTTACGAGTTGGGAAGTCATGTTTGATGATAAATACATTACACACATGCAGCTCTCTCTCACCTCTTTTGGTTTGCAGAGTAGCGAGAGCAGGACTTTCCATCCCAGGCGCAGTAAGGGTCTCTGGCCAAGCAGCAGTCAGCACACGCCTCTCCGTACACATCACACCTGTGCAGAGCCAGATGAGTGACACCCACCGCTGAACTTACATACAGCTGTTGCTACACACACAGAAAGACAGGGAAATAAAAGTTACTTTCATTCAAAATACATCATGTTGTGATTCCAGGAATCACAGGATGATGAATGATTGAGTTAAGCATTTGCTAAATGACAGTGTAATGTAAATATATAGTATATTTAATATTATTAACAGTTTTACTATTCATATTTCAGAATTAGTTTTCTTTAAGTTTTGAATTCTAAAGGATTTTTTGCGCAACTTACCCGCTTTGGGGAAATCTTCATAGTAATGATTGGAGTTGGAACCTGTAATATAAAAATAATTCGATTTTTTTATCAAATATAATAGTATACATTAAACATATATAGTACCTGTCAAAAGTTTGGAATGTTTTTAAAATAAATATATTATGTTCAACAAGGCTGCATTTATTTAACTGTTAATACTGTAAAACAGTAATATTGTGAAATGATATTACAAGTTAAATGATTTCCATTTAAATATATTTTTAAATGTAATTTTTCCTTTGATGGGAAAGTCAGCAGCCATTCCTCCAGTTTTCAGTGTCACATGATCCTTCAGGAATCATTCTAATAATGCTGATCTTTTGCTCAGGTAACATATCAATAACACTTATTATTATTATAATCAATGTTGAAAATAGTTGTGCTGCATAATATTTTTGTGGAAATTGTGATATTTCACAATATTACTGTTTTAAAAACATTACAATTTGATGAAATATGAATTATATTAATAATAATTTTTAAATTGTATAAAACAAAATAAAAAATATATAAATAAATACAAACACAAATTACACAATGTGTAATGGAAACATAAAAAATAAGATCTTACTCTAAAGACCTCCACCTCCTCCAGAACCAGCTCTTCAGTCTGTAAATCATCTCTGGGCAGGACAATCACTTTCTGAACTGTCCCTCTATCTGTAAAGGACCAAAAGAGAGGAGTCAGAAATATTTAACAAACATAATATTTTTTGGGACTGAATAATGAATAAAGGATTCTTTAATCAATAACAGAAGGTGACAATGACTGTTCACTACTGCATTTCTGGACCTAGAGCTGCTTTATTGTGTACAAAAGTGTTAATATTAACAATGTCACACATTTGGTTATTTGTAAATAAACACAATGATTTAGAATTATAACAATTTAATTTTGGTCTCAGACTCCACAGTATGTACAAAACAAATATAGCTATATAAAATCAACAAGCCATCTATGTGTAGACGGGTAGGAAGTTCACCTGTTCCTAAGAAAAGAACTTCATAGTTGCCATCAGCTGCAGCCACTTGGTCCACAGTGATGGTGGTGAACTCATAACCCACATTGGTACGGACCACTAGGGGGCGCTTATGTACTGGATAAACAGCATTGAACATGGTCGGATGATTGCGCATGAAGTTAATAACCTCATCTGGGTAATCTTTAGTAGACTTCATGTTAGGGGTGAAAGTTCCTCCTGGACACTATGATTAGAAAGATAACATAAAATGTATTTCAGCTTCTAAGATTTTCAAACATGAAGGACTATTATACTAAATGATACTTGTGACACTTACTGTTCCTGGTCGGGGGTAAGGGATTTTACCCTGGTAGGCAACCCACTGGTAGTTTGGCCCTTCCTTATGAGCGAAAGGGCCATTAAAGACCATGCGGACATCAGCCATTGAATACACACACACTGCTGAACCTTTAAATACAGACCTAGAGAAAGAGAAAAAGTTTGATATTGATTGATTAGATGGTATTTTAACACAAGTTTTACTTTCGACCCTACTCTATGTCATAGTACAGGGGTAAAATGAGTTGGGAATGCCGTTTCACAAATTAGCACAAATTTTGAGAGAGAGAGAGAGAGAGAGAGAGAGAGAGAGAGAGAGAGAGAGAGAGAGAGAGAGGGACAGATAGAGCTGTGAAATCACTAGCAGTTGATGGAGAGTCTTCACTATTATCACGGTGCTTTTGGGTTTACAGAGCTCAGACAGAGCCCGAGGGCTTCGCTGATTTAATCTACAGCTAGACTGTGAATTGTAATAACACACACAGCCTTGTGTATTTACACTGGGTGATTAGCATGTGAACCTCTTCTAAAATGTTGACGGCTCCCTCTTAGGCCAGTTGTATAATATTTTAGCCCGTATGAATATCCTCTCCTAACCGCATCTGATAGTGGTGGTATTATGTAGATAAGTCCTTATGAGAATATCACATCTCAGATTCACAGAAAAGCTTCTTCCTTTGTGCTGTTAGAGGACTTGTACTACCGTCTGTGAAGCCTGCCAAACACTTGTTATTCAGTATGTTAGAAACAGTCTTCAGCAGTGGAGAAATGGGGGTGTTGCCCCGTGGGCAACTGGAGTGTGAATATGAAAGCAAATCTATTCAGGCTCCCTTGCCAATCTGATAAGCGGCCTGATTTGTAAGAGGCATCGAGGAGAAGTGAGGATTGGATCTCATATTTTGGGAGAGGCCGTTGTAAATGTACGCACCCAGACACAGAGAAGACGCCGTAGATGACAGGATTCTTGGTGTCTTGAGTTTTCTGGATGTACACGTCCCCTGAAAGGAAGATTAAATTACTTTAGTTCTTGGATTTAAAGACAAATGAGCCAAATCAGATACGTCTGAAGTGTGTACTTTGCTAGTGACATACATGCTTATGAGTAAGTAGTGAGACAGTGAGCAGGTAACGGGACATATGATTGTGTCTTGATACCGCAGAATCCTTTGTTGCATATCACCTTAAAAAATGTAGCATCTACTCTAATTCATTATTACTTAAAATAGCTGTAAGCGTCATTTTTTGCAATATTACATAAAAAAAATATACTTAAAAAAATATTACATAAAATGTCCTTACTACCTGACAGATATCACTGAAATAGGTGTGCTTAGAAAATGGCATTAGTCTCTGTGACATAGACTACAGGGAAATGGCAAAGAGATAGGGAAGTGGCTCACCCTTTTTCAGTCACTCATAAGAAAATAGAATACTTTGATAACGCTGCTTTTTGCTGATATTCAGTTAGCTGGCAAGTATTTGGAGGGTATAGTTTTGGGTGTGTGGTACAGGGATGGGGGATACAGTAGCCGAGGTCTAATGTAGTGGCTAACTGATAGCAGAAATGAGCAAAATTGCTTTCAGCACCTTTGAGGTTTTAAATTTAAATACTCCTAAATACTTTTGTATGGGGATAGAAAAGGCAAACTCCTCTCTGGTTGCACAAGAGGTTGTGGAGAATATTAGCACACTATGAAAACTCAAAGAAAAACAAATGCCATTCAGATACATCTGACATGCTGTTTTCTATGGAGCCCCAAAAGGGACATGGTGGGAGAAATGAGATGTGAGTAAAATTATATTTTATTGCATTTTACATTCTTACGCAAAACTGAGAAACTTTGAGCTTACTCTCAAAACTTTTGCAATAGAAATAAGGTGAGAGGAAAAACAATTGCATTCATTTCTGAGAGAATACATAGGTTTTGCAAACAAATGCAAAATTTATTGGACACAATATGTTTGCAAGAGAACGCAAGTATTGAAATGTACTATGCGGTTTCCTCAGATCTCTTTTTTTTTTCATGCCCACTTAAGGCTTCAATGTGTACTATGATTTGGGACGCACTAATTCCAGTTTTGAGCTTTATTTGTTTAAGCGGTCTGGTAGCAACAATGGCTAAAAAGTTTGGTGGGGCAGAACCTCTTGTTTTTCCTTGACAATGGAAGATTGGCAATGAAAATAGTCATTATATTCGTAGCTCAATGTAGCATCGATGGTGACACTGATATTAATGTCAGTAAGGCACACAAAAAGTCAGAAGTCTCTGAGCGTATGTGGGAAGACAATCAATTCTATCTCAGTTCAATTACATCACACAAGACACTTTGCATTGAGAGGACAAACCTTTTCTCTCACTGTTCCTCTCTGTCTTTCTCTCAGTCTCCGAAATTCTCCAGCTTGTTTTGACACAAATTAACCACAAAGGACCAGTGATATGCTAGCCAAAATGAGAAAGTTGGAAAAAGACCATTGGGAGAAACAGAGCAGAACGGGCAGAGTGGGACCGTTTTTGGGGGTTTACCATTGTAAGGGGATGACAGAGAGAGGAATGCAGTAGAAGGGTGAATAAAGGGCAGAAGGAAAGAAAACTAAAGGAGACCCAGATAGTTTAGGACATAAGGAGGGCGAGTGGTAAACGAATAGACAGATGTCCCATCAAAAACAGAAAGAAGATGACCTCAGATGGATAGTCACGGCTAAACGGACTAAGTAATCAAGTGCTGAGGGAAAATCCCACACTATAGCGAACAAATTTCGCTCTAGCCAAGCCACAAAAAAACCCCATAAAACCTCACTGCCCCTCTGAGGATAAGGGAAAACATCCAGTCAAAAACTCCACTGACAAGTTAATTCCTCAAACACAGTGACAGAGGGAGGGTGAATGACCAAAGAGAGGGCAGAGATGAGGAAAGGAGTCCTGAGGGTACCTTGTGTGCTGTTACGGGAGCTGGGAAATGAAGCGCATAGAACGGCCGCTTACTCAATTTATGAATGTTGCAAAAGCAATAAAATTCCAGCATTCATGCGCTTACATTCATTTGCCTCTGAAGAGTGTCTAAGGCTGTTACAGCTGGTTTATCAGCCAATCCTTTTCAGTCCTGTCAGTCAAACTCTCCCACAACAGGAAAGACTCCATTTTGTGTAAGCCTGTTAAGATGCAGCTTACATGCATGCGTTACTTCACACACGTGCACATAAATGCACAATCATGTATGTAGCATCATGTCAAACCACAAAATGAAGACTTTTTTATATATTCAGGCAGTTGTAGGACAACTTTTTGAAAGCCCAATTTGTCATTTAAAGCTCTACAGAAACTACTCAGAACCGGTTGCCTTTTTATATTTCTCACAGGCCCTTGTGGCACTTCACGCTAAAGCGCAAGTGCTGCACGCTGCACATACAGGAAAGAGAGGAAATTACTTTTTCCAAGTTATACCCTCTGGAGAGACATATCCATTGAACCATCAGACATGAACGGTTTCCACAAATGAGCTATATCATGCCCTATCCTGAAATAAGAGGCCTCTTATTTCAGCAAGTATACCGTGAAAATGAACAGAACAGAACTGAATATAATGTGCCTTGGGTGAACACCTCACTATATATATGGAGTCAATCAAATGTTAAAGCTGTTTTATTTTATATGTTGTACCACAAGACATGTCCATAGAAACAAAACAGAATTCTATAAATCCAAGAATACCATGGTACTAACATCCAGCATCCAATAAAACATATTGGTACATGTCTAAAAAACAGATATTTTTGGTTAGTGTACTATACTGATTATTTGATAAATCGTTCATTCTAATTAATTTACCTGGAGGACATTGACTTATGGTACATAAATGTCAATACCATTATATATTTCAAAGTATTACCATCTGAACCATGTACAGTACCAACAGATTTGCATTTGTCAGCATCCTGATCTGAAGTCATCTAATAAAGATCAACTATATAAAATATTAAACACCAGTCTCAGGAAATGCTTCAGAAACTGCTAAAAGGAAGACTTACGGAGCTCATCAAAATGTGTCTCAATGCCATCGGAGCCGGTCACAGAGCAGATGAGCCGAGCCTTCAGGAAAGTACTCCACTTATTCACCAGACAGCAGTGTCCTCCATCATCATTCTGTAGAGGAAGTGAGGTGATGTTAGCCATGAAGAAGCGCTGTTAGACACCACACAGATTCTAGCTGTAAAGTTTGATTTGACGGACACCTTGACAGTCTGTATCTGTAAATGGAGACATTTCTTTACATCAGTCTCTCTCTCTCTCTCTCTCTCTCTCTCTCTCTCTCTCTCTCTCTCTCTCTCTCTCTCTCTCTCTCTCTCTCTCTCTTTGCTATTTCTGTGGGTTTGCATTAACTGGCTGTGACTGGGTTGTAAACATTGGCTTTGAGCACTGCTCAGCCCCATCTGCTATGGACAGCAGCCAACTTCAATAATGAGACGCAGCGATGCCCAGTGACCAGCCGCCAGCAGCTACCCACTTATTACAAACATGCTTCTTTGATTCACATTAAAACAGCAAAAAATAAATAAAAAATAATAAGACACAAGCGGTTGCTCATGTAGGAGGCATTGGACAATGATGCATCCGAGGACACTAAGGCTCTGCCAATCAACAGTTCAGTCCTGCAGGACAAGATTTCTTTAGCATCATGTTCAGTATAGGATAACTGAAAAATGTATAGTAAAATGAAGTGCATAAAAGAAAATTGAATGGGACTACAGTGCTTGCAGAATTATTAGGCAACATTGTATCAACAAACGTTGATTTTCAGATTTTTTTTTCAGGCACATTTGACCATTTCCAAACCTCATTCATCTTAATAACTACTATAATTTTTTTTATTTATTTAATAATTTATAAGTGATATATAATTGTTAATGAAGCCTGGAAATGAACAACACCTTATATTTAGGTGTGCATGATTATGAAGCATGTTTTCTTAATGAATTTATTAAAAAGGAGAACTATAACGTATGGCGGCATAGCACTTCTGAGAGTACTTCGACTCGGCGCAGTAAAAAGTCCCAGCTGAAACATCCTCCCTCAGATGGATTTTTCAGCCGGAACTTTTTACTGCGCCGAGTCGAAGTACTCTCAGAAGTGCTATGCCGCCATACGTTATAGTTTTCCTTTTTAATCCACTTAGAAAAGTGCCACGTTTTATTTTATGTCACCATACTTGATCGTTCAACTATTCGTGTAACTGTATTTAAATAGGGAAAACGTGGAGGTGTTTTTAGTCGCTTCTAACTTGATCTCTGTTTGGTACCATAGTGAATGAACTGGGCTTGACAAGGTGTCAGGATCTGAGACTTAAGTTAGGTAAAGAACCCTAAAAAATGACCCTCACTTAAGAATCACAAGCTTAAGTGTGGTAAAATACACGTGAAGGAAGTTTTGGGAGTACATTTTTTGGGGGGAGGTCATTTATAGTAGGAAAAATTAACTCCCAAAACTTAATGCCAGAATCTAGAAGATTCATTCTTCAAACATTGGTACAAGAGGATGGTCCTATTTTACAACAATTTAGCTTATTAAGTGGGGATCATTTTTAGGATGCATAGCTTAATTTAAGCCTGAAACCTTGCACTTCTTAAGTTTAATGTGGTTTGGAATTGGTTAAATGTGCCTGGAAAAAAGATTTATTCACCCTCATGTTGTTACAAATTCATGTGACTGACTTCATTTTGTGGAACATAAACTAGGACATTAAAAAAAAGTCATTTATTTACAATGCATCAGTTTACAAAACCAGTCTATAACTGATTTGTTCTTGAAGAAAACTAATCATGTTTTGTTTAGCTCACTGACTCAATGATTTGGATGCAGAGGGTAACAGCTCACTGGAGTGGATGATTATCAAAGAAAAAAATATTTAAATATTAGTCTGTTATTCACATGCTATTGCATATTGTGGCCGTGTGACATGTTGTACGGCCACTTTTAGGATGCATTTATAGTTCTTTTTTAAGACTTAAAATCTCCAGACCTCACTATTTGTAAATGCATAACAAAGTGCATTTTCTCAGTGTATAAAGAAAGAAAGTTAGGCATGCAGGTTTGGAACAACTTGAAGGCAATAAGTAAAATATTCCTTTAAGGATATGTCGATATTTTCTACTGGAATATAAGACAAAGGTTAAGAAAATGTCACACCAAACAAATTCTGCCAATTCTGGACTGAGCCATGGGAGTCTGTCCCATCTCAGAGGCCTTCTCACGGAAGAAGAAATACAGCTTGTCATCATTCTTTTCTGCACTATCAGGGATGAGCTGAGCATGGACGAATGTTGGATCTGAAGGAAAAAGGGGAAAAAACAGCAAAAGAGATAAATCATTGTTGGAGCATAAAGAAAACTTTTTGTTAACTACAATACAAATAAAAGCATGAATTTACAAAATATCTTTTTCAAGCATGCTGTTGTTTTGGCTTTGACAAATAAAACAGATTAAATTAAATTTTGAGTATGGTGCTGTAATATAGTGTACCGTGTTTATTTACAAGCAGATGGAACCATCTGTGGCTTTACATATGAAAAATAAACAATATGCAGCATACATAAATAAACCAATTAAAAAAATAACTAGTGAAATTTTCATAGCAATAATACAGTTAGGGATTATAATAAAGGTCAAGGATTGACTAAGCAGTAATTGCTTGAGGGATATATATATATATACAATTTTTTTTTTTTTTACACAGAAGTATATTAAATATGAGGTAAGTGTGCAGGAGGTAGGATGATGGGTCAGTGTTGAATATTCATATCTGGCACGTTCTCCACTAAACAAAGAACATTTTCTTGGTGGTACGCCATGGTTCAAATATTTTGTGCATACCATGGAGCCAGCGGGAGTTATACTGGTCGGTCCTCATGGCTGTGTGTTTGCCCAATGTGCGAAAGATGGCCGAGTCTGTTCCCATAAAATCAATGTAGACGCCGGCGTACAACTGGCCATCTGCCAATACGGAGTGAGCATAAGGGAGATAAAGAGAGGTAGACAGATAAACTTAATAAAAATGTGCTCATCCAAGTCTGAAACAAAAGAAATTATGCTTTGTATATTTTCTAAAAGTATGGAAATTAAGTATATGATAAAAATGAGAAGTACGCACTTATCAAAGCTGAGACGCTGTTCAATTTGGGGTCGTAAGGGCATTTCCCTTTCCCAGAATCTACTTTACCAGGCTCCAGTCGGAAAATGTATTCCTGGAACAGGGAGAGCATGAAGGTTTCATTAATGAGAGCACAATAGATCACATTAGATGAGCAGTATTGATTGTCTTTTTCTGGTGTTTAAGAGTGTGTGAAGGTATAGCCAGGAAGTGAAATGCGCACAGGTTCCCTGGGATAAATGAAAAAATAACTAGTTGGGGCTATGATAGAACTGAAATATGTTTAGGTAACCTATTGTGTGTGTTTTTTAAACATTGGCGTCTTACATATTGTCTAATGCCAACACCAATATCTTGCCACTTGACAAAAGGGGGCTGGTGTAAAACTGCCCAGAACAAAGAAAATGAACAGTTTCTCACAATCAACTTCTCAACACATGGATATAAAACTGTCTATATGGCTTCTTTGGGTTAGTGACAATTATTAAATTCTGGTATTTAGGAAAACAAGATCTCGCTTCATGCTAAAAGTCACACTCCACGCAGTTTGCATGCTAGCTACAGTCAGATGCAAAACAGAACAGTATTTTTTTTTTTTTTAAGTATGGTGACTGCTGTGTTTGCACCAAATATGTACATCAAGTGGAAATGTATAACACAAATTAACACATTAATTAAAATCTAAGCAGAGATGTAGAAGGACGAGTACACCATGCTGCTAAAAATATATCAGCAATTCAGCAAATTCAAGTCAACGAAAGACTTGTTTTGGATAATATACAAATACTTTTTGGATCCTTTCTAACTTCCAAGATTTACATGCACACAACAAATGTAAAATAAGCCACCGATAAATTCTGTGCTGACTAATCACTTTCGAGTATGATAGAGTGTGGGTGTGGGAGTAATCTCTGCACGTTCTGCTAGATTTCTGTGCCAAAGGCAGGCTTTGGACAAGTAAAGGCAAACTCGAGAAAGACCAGCGCTAAAGACAACAGTTCCTCTGATGTTTCTTTCAAGCAGCTATTGAAAATCCAAATATGGTGAGAACAGAAGCTTTCCTTAAACTTCTAAGTAAAAAAAACACCCAATTATCTTGTAACCCAAGTGCAAAATAAATTTCAAAAAAGGACCTCAATCCCACTGAGTTCATTTCCCACCTTGGGTGCGTATGGTTCTGGTGAGGCACTAGGGTCTGCAGCTCGACTGGTTCGGCCTCCCGCGCGAGGCATCTGATCTTGGAGCATGCCCTATAAAACAAGGGGTTTGCCTCAATTGAGTCCTGTTTCTATGAATTCAGTTAGGACCCAAGAGAACATCCCAGACTGTGTCCAAACAAGGAAGATTCTGTAATGCTAGAAAGATGGCTGCAGTTTAGTGTGTCCACAAAGGACAAAGAAAATTAGAAAATGTTAAAGGGTTAGTTCACCCAAAAATGTATGTCATTAATGACTCACGCTAATGTCGTTCCACACCCGTAAGATGTTCGTTCATCTTTAGAACACAGTTTAAGATATTTTATATTTAGTCCGAGAGCGTATGCAAGTGTATGCACACTATACTGACTATGTCCAGAAAGGTAATAAAACATCATAAAGGAGTCCATATGTGACATCAGTGGGTTAATTAGGATCTCTTGAAGCATCGAAAATACATTTTGGGTGAGTCATTAATGACATCAGTTTGATTTTTGGACTAACCCTTTAAGTTGTTTTTAAAACATGCACATGCTGGGAAACCTTGTAAGCACTTGAAATGCCCTTTGCATGCATATGAAAAAAAGAAAAACAGACATTCATATTGCAGAACCCCATTAAATGTGAACAAACACAGCAGGATCCAAAAAACTGAAACCACAAGTAAAAATGCTATTTTCTTCATTTGATACAATATTTGGTTCATTGCAAGTATTTTATCAATATGTGAGCGATGATAATTATCAATGTCACAAATTTGCTTATATTTGAATAGTGACCTAGAAAGAGCACAGGACTTAAAAAAAGAATTAATTGTGATTTCAGTTTTTTTTTTACACCACAGTACATATAAACAAGTGTCTGTGGACAGTGGTTAATGATGGGACGTGGTCATGGGAAAGAAGGGAGGTGGAATTAGGACTGTGTTTAAATGCCATAACCCTCCTAAACACTAGGAAGAGTTTTTTTTTAAGTAACAGTGTCAAAAGACATGCAGGTGGTAAAGATTATCCTGTTTGTTCCAGGGTGGGGAACATTCCTTTCTAATGACATAATACCTTTTGACTAAGGTAGCCAACAGTTTGAACCATTGACCTGCAAATGGTAGCAGGTGACCTGCGAATGGTAGTTTACCTGTGCCCTTTGACCTCTGTCCACGTAGGTACAGATGGGGTTATACGCTCCCGTTCCACACACATACAGGTGAGTCCTGTTCCATGGCTCGATTAGACGGATGAAATTACCACACTCGCCCTGTTGTCAGACCAGAATGATATCAATGATGCTGTCAGCTTGAAATGATACTTCAGATGCTTACATGCTCATGTTGGAGTAATATATTATCTTTAGTTCATGAATATGGTTCCTTTGCTATGTTTGCTTTTAATGAGATTGATTATTTGTGCATCATCACCAATTGTGTACATGTACATTTCATGATGGAATTTTGGACATGTTGAATGTTTCAGAATTGTGGGATGGACTTGAAAGTTAATTGAGTTTAAGATTTACAAAGATTGTGGTACATTTCTTACATTGATGTCTTTCCCTGAGAGGACGCACTCAGTCCTCCTCTGAGGAGCCACAGGCCAGTGAATCTGAGGAGAAAGATAGTGATAAATAATCAGTCATCATCCTAATTCAGAGAACAGATTCAAGTTTACTACTCCCAAGCCTTAGTTCTAGTTTTGTTTGTTGCAATTTTTCTGATGTAACTAATAAATCTTACAATGAGGGGCTCTTTGTTAATGTCGTTCAGGTCTAGAGACAGGATGTAGTCCTTGCTGCCCACATACATGCGGTCATGGTCCTCGTCCATACGAAGGATTCTGTAGTCCGTCGAGTTTAGCAGGAAGGCAAAGTGATGAGCAGTTCCAGTAGACTTCAGCTCTAATAATAAAAAAACAAAAAGAGGTAATTTTCATTTATATATTTAGCAGAAGCGTTTATTTAAAGTGACACACACATGAGGAATGTTCTGTAATAAAAACCTTTTACGTGGATATGGAAATGCTGAAGTGTCATTTCTGCCACTGCCAGCACCAAATGTAACTGCAAAAATAATGACCGTTTCAAACAAGTTTCCACATCTGCATTCATCTCAACCAAATGAATGAGTTTGGGTGTGTTGCAACCTCTGGGTTATGGGCACTTGAACTGCACAACTCTGCAGAAACACATCCCAGATGAGACTTAAACCCATAATTCTAAGCATAGGAGGCTAGAGCTTTTCCATTAGCCCAATGGGACTGTTGGTTGCAGTGTTTTATTGCCCATTTGTTTTATTTACAGTAGTTTCTGGAATTCATATGGAACCGTTGATTCACAATAAGTGAAATGCAACTCTGCTGGATTATGAACATTGAGGACAATAATGAAAACAAAATAACAGAAACACCCCAAACACTCAACACCTCAGAAGATTTATTAAATATAATAGATAAATGAATGGATGCATGTCCATGCTCCAAATCCACAAACTCTAAAAGGGCTTGCATACAATTACTCAATCAATCCAAACACAGTAAGTGTTGCCAAGTCACAGTAGTTTGTCAGTAACAGCATCTGTACAGCTATGGATATGACCAGGCTGCAGTCTCTGCTGAGCTGGCTGGATGGTTTCCTTGAGGTTCAATGCCCTGGATACATTCCTAGGTCCTTTGTTATTATTATTGTTTCAGCCCTGTTTTTACAGGGTGGATTTCTTGGGAATTGTTGGCTCTCTGAGAGTTCTCGTGGGGCCTTCCTGAGTATTATATTTAAATACTACTACTACTAATACTGGGGTGCCACGCTTTATTTTCCTCTTCCTTCAACAAGCTTAGTTTCCTTTGCTGGAACTTGGAAATTGAGTACAGTATGTGGTCTATGACCTCCATGTATTGCAGTGATATTGGATATTTGACTATGCATGCTCATTTATGTATTTGGATTAGCTGTAATCTAACACTCACTTAAAATTAATCTTCAAAAACACTAATAATTGAATAACACTGTTAAATGTAATTTAAATGTAAGTTTTAAAATGAATGTCCATTTTTACATAATGCCAAAATTGATTTGTACCATTTAAAATTATTAATTGGCATCAACCAGAATGTTTTATATCAATGCATCCCCATCTATGTTATCAGTTATCATGAACCAATATAGGTTATGGTTCATGGAGTCCACCACGCAACGCAGTTTCTTTGGATGATGGTGGAGGACTGTGTTGTATGTTCCACTATTGCAGAGGTGGAAGAAACCTTCACTATTAAAGGAAACCTTTGGATAATGCTACAACTTAACATATTGGCTTCTATCTCCAATAAGGCCTACATGAGAATCAACTGCAGAATGTTGGATGGTGGAATAATGCATTGCAGAATGTTGGAGAAGCATATACAACAAAGACCTTTTGCCAAGCATAATTTCAATTTCAAATCTTACTGTAACAATTCCCCATTCTATTGTGAAACAGATCTGCTTACAGTTAGCAGCCCAGGGTCAAATTTACAACTTCATAATAAAAAGTGAGACCAGACCACGTAACGCCATCCTCATCAGAGTTTAAAAACACATAATTTCTGATTGCTCAAGGCCTAATGCATGGAAAAGTGCCATCAAAGTCTTTCAAAATGTATGAAATAGTCTGTAATATAACTACAAGTACATGGTGCCTACATAGATGTAACAAAATACTTTTAAAACAGCATAAATGCAGCCCAGGCTTACATTCTTGACATGATAATTGTTTTGGTTTGTATAGCAATAATGATTTATGACAAGTCAAACAATACATAAAAATAAAACAATATCATTTTGTAAGCAAACACCCTCAATTTTACTTTCGACAAAAAATGACAAAGTATCTCAGATTTTACTTTCCCTAAACCATATTATGTTTTGGATCAACTGTCTTATAAAAAAATCATCACAGGAATCAGGTTTTTTTTCCCACATTTTAACAAAAAAAATAAACAACAACCTTAAGATTCGATATAGTCAAGTTCTGCAGA
This sequence comes from Pseudorasbora parva, assembly GCF_024679245.1. Classification (NCBI taxonomy): domain Eukaryota; kingdom Metazoa; phylum Chordata; class Actinopteri; order Cypriniformes; family Gobionidae; genus Pseudorasbora; species Pseudorasbora parva. The sequence goes on along the minus strand of NC_090183.1, from coordinate 37,548,067 downwards.
ATGTTTCACTGGGAAGTTTGAGGAATGTGCAAGCCACAGAAAAGCACTCGTCTCTGCAAAGTACCAGTATATGAACGTTTTATCAGAAGACACAATCTACTCTGCTCTCCTGTTATACAAAGAGATTTAGCATGGGGCCGCAGCAGACAACATAAAATCTCATTTACATGTGTGGGCATTCCTGGCACATAGCTAGAATTCCTCATCTCTATCATTTCAGGGTTCTAATTAAGCACAAGGGCAGGTCCACCATGTTCCAACAAGTTCTCAGCCATGTCTCTGTCTTTGTCAGCACTAATAATGCAGTTTAGTAACAATCTCTATAAAAAGAACAGCAATGGTAAGTGAACATTTTTCCATGACATAAGTGTTCATATTTTTATTGAGAGCAAGTTATGTACTGCCACACCACAAACGTCTTTAACATCTTAGACCAGGAGCTGGGGGGGAATGTGTGTCATAAGCCAGATTCGAACTGACTTGTGTCAAAGCACATGCTCCAACTGCTAGGCCATGGCTCCAAACTTTTATTTCTCTATTGTCCGCTTTAATTGTACAAACTAGCTGTTTTAAAGTCGGCGTAAAATATAAGTGTCGATACTTTTCTTGTGACGCATATCCGAGTAAAACAGCTTGTAGGGCGGTACTTGATTTTGCCCATCAGAAATGGATTGGATCATTGTGGTTTGCTATTGAGGTGATTTCATGTCAGTGATAGGTTGTCTCGCCCTCACACCAGTAAACGCCATCAGAGAAGAAAATAGATGTCACTGCAAGAGGGACAGGAAGTTATTTTGATTAAAGAATACAAGGGCACATGAATTCAAAATAATAATGTTGCACATGGATAAATAATGCATAATCAATTGCAGTATTCCATAAAAAACAAGATTTGTCCATTTTGTTTTCATGGTAAGATTAAAAAAGTATAAAAGGACATGTAAATGACATCTGGACACTAGAGCAACCAGTTTTGAATACTTTGAGGACTGCAGTGAGATGACACACACACACACACAGACACACAGACACACAGACACACAGACACACACACACACACACACACACACACACACACACACACACACACACACACACACACACACACACACACACACACACACACACACACACACACACACACACACACACACACACACACACACACACACTTTATCAACTTTAACTTTATCTTTGGAGACTGCTCTTTATTCTTTACCTGTAGCTATCCAGCCTAAATGATCACTTGAAGATTAGGTCTTATCTCTTGGCTTCAAAAAGCTGTCACTCGACATCTCACATGGATTTGAGTGACCAGTTGAAGGACAGTGTGCCAAATAAAAATGGAGAGAGAGACCTTACCTGCACTGCCTGCTATCATTGAGTTGTGTGTGTGTGTGTGTGTGTGTGTGTGTGTGTGTGTGTGTGTGTGTGTGTGTGTGTGTGTGTGTGTGTGTGTGTGTGTGTGTGTGTGTGTGTGTGAGATTCAGTCAAACTAAATGAAACCTTTCCGGCATGTGTATGAGGCATTGATTTTTACAGCCCTCATCCCTGACAGAGGATTACTGCATCATCCTTATCTTCTGGGAAGACAGGACAGGGTGATTAAAGCAAAGGATTTAATCAAACCACACAGATAAAAGTGTCTTTTTTCTCTCTCATCTGTCCATCAAAATCTTATGACAAATAAGGGCAAAATAAAACAGACAAACTTAAAACTTGCTGAGGGCCACTTGTGGTAGAACTAGAAATACCTAACTACTCAGATTCAGAAGCCAAGAGATACACGTTCAAACTTTTTAGACGAGAGGGCCACAATACACATTTACACAGTGGCCACACTTCAAATCCACACTTCAAATACATGCATTTAATTACATTTAATTAATAACAAAATATCATACCAATTGGCAACTAACTCCATTTTTCACTTTATAAGTGGGCCTGTAAATAAAGGTTAAATTATTCATAAAATGTAAAATTATTATAATAATTTAACTCTCATTATAAATAGTTATATATTTTTATTGAATGTTTTGCACACAAAACTAAAAATGCATTACTAATTTTCACATGACTCTAGGGGATCATTTTAATGATTATATAGTGTCCCCAAAAAGTATTTGGACACTTTTGTACATTTAAGTCACATCAAACCAAGGGGCATCTACTAAAAATTATTATAGAGTTTTTATAAGAAATAACTGAGCCACTCAAGTTCCTTGTAAAAAGAAAAAGTTCCTCTCAAGTTCACACAACAGAATAGCCACCGGTGTAGTTTATTTATATTTATTTTTAAGTGTCCAAGATTTTTTTTGTCTTCATTTTGAACAATACATTTATAGTTGTATATTTTGAACTGCCTTCAGTTTGTGAAATGTTTTGGCTTAAAAATGTTTGTCATATATACCTTTAGGGGGGGAAAAATGGGGAAAAAAAGGGGTTAATTGTGGCGTAAGTGTCCAAATTCTTTTTGGAGCCACTGTATGAGCAACTCATAATCATGCATGTCACTGGAAGTCTGTTAAGTACCATGGACATGTGGAAATGCTACTCATCTGAGCAGGAAAACGTATGAGAAAATAACATATGAGAAATAAGAACAAGAAAGTGAATTGGGGAGAACAGTGATGGATTAAAAGAACAAAGTAGGAATATGAGAACCAAAATAGCACAGATGAAGAAAGAGAAGTAATGGGGGTGTGTGAATTTCTTTGGTTGGGAGTCTCGCCTCATGGGAGTGATGGGAGCCACTGTTTGCTTTGGCCCACAGTTTCAGCGAGAGTGAGGGTCATAGATCACGCTCACAGACACAGGCACACACTCAACGACAAATCGAGCACCGCGTGTTACCCTGACCCATGTGATCCTACAGTGAAATGTTTCTGAAAACGGGATGAAAAACTTTTCATTTCTCCCTTCTCACAAACAGCAGCCTAACAGCAGAAACATGGTAATAATTAACAGGCTACGGCTCCATTTGGTGCAATGACCCAAAGTCCTTGCTCTAGTTTAAAGAGCTTATTAAAGATGTCAGAATGTGTTTTCACAAGATCACAGCCCATAATACACTATAGTTAGGCCTATTTATTTTACATCAGAATTTGATGTGACAGCCTATTATGTATGGCATGTCTGGTAAGCCCTGACCTCTCTCATTTCGCCTTGTGTATAGAACACAGCCAAAAACAACACCTCGGATTCTTGATTCATATCGATTAATGTGCTTGAGGAATCAAGTTTAGCCTTGGCAAACAGTTAAACAAACTGTAGCAATCCTTCACAGGTGTTAAACACAAAGAAACAATGAGCAAAAAACAATATAGGATGAAATTTAAAGTTTGTAGTCAATAATTTTTTTTCCCCTTAAAACTCATCTTTGTTCAGCAAATTACATATTAAAACGTTTTTTTCCAGTGAAAAAATTCTTAAATGAATGTAACTCTACACCCTTGCATCATGTAGTATACATAGAAGCATGAATATGCACACGAACCCCGCCTCCACTCACTCACTCTGTCAACTTTACTGCAAATAAAAGCCAATTGTATCGCTTTTTACAACGTCGGACACATAACAGTAATTAATCTGATTAGCCTTTTGCTTGACTGCATTATCAAAAAGCTAAAAAATATTTATAAAAAAAAATGTTACACAACATTAATGTTACACAAAGCATGTTTGCCATCTCAGAGTCAGACAGCTGCCTTCTAAAAATCAGCCTCCTTATAGACTTTTTTTCTTTGAACAACTTAAAACATCAGTGGACAAAGCCATGTCGTTCATCATGACATTGTAATATACATCATATACATAATTCACCCACTATGGTGATGATATGTTAAAGCCCACCTGCACATTGACGTGACTGGTTACAAGGTAGTTTGTGACGTAAGAAGAAACAGGGATTTCAAACAGTCTTTTTTTTCACTGCAGTTTAAAGGACACAATACTAAGCAATGGTGTTGACTTGCTCCTGGTTTTCCTTAAAGCATATTAAAAACACCACATAGAGTTAGAAACGACATCAAAATCGTGATTTTCATCATGATTCTTTAAAAATGCATGAGGTCTTTAAAAGTAGTTACGTTGAAAGTGATGTTTGCAATCAACCCAATTTAACATGCTACACAGCATGCCAAATATATGTGAGGCAAGTCCATTCATAAACTTTTCTGAGTTCTCGTGACCAAAAAAAACCTTTTCCTTATGCATACATCCAACATCGCTCTGCCTGATGAACCTGATTAGCTTTCACTCACACCCAAACACGCAAACGTGTTAGAAGACCTTGAGGTGTTTATCTCAACATCTTCTGATAGCACCGGGATGGTTCGTCTTAAATGAGGTTGTCAACAAACAGACAAAGATAAGCCCAGCTCCTCTTCCTGTTTAACGTTTTCATATTGGTCAATCTGATGGTTGCGGCAAATCTTTTCAAATAAGCATTCCAACAAGAAACGCCATCAGAGATCTGTTGTTTCCTTCTCTCCTTTAATCTTTTTCCTTTTTAACATGATTCAACACCAGACCGTTCCTCCCTCCTGCATTTCACACCATCGTGGTAGTGACAATGCAAAATGTCATAAAAATATCGAAACTATCTTTGAAACATGAATTATAATTAAAAATGTATATACCTAATGATACTTATTAATACTTAATAAGTAGCATAATACTTACATTTATTGAAGTGTGTAAAAAAAAAAAAAGAAAAAAAAAAGCTATGAACACTTCAAATATTATTGAATTCAAGACATATTCAGTTAATCAGGCGTATTATTTGTAAAAAAAAAATATTAAGATGTTTTTACTGGAATAAAAAAGCATACAGACTGAATTTTTTAAAATGCAGATACAGATTTCATCAACTTTGGACTTGACTTTTGCCTCTTAGTTTCCTTTCTCTTTTTTCAGAGAGTCTGTCTACATATAAAAGAAGGGAGGATGGATGATTCTGATTCTTCTCACTCAGTCTATTACTAGCATTTTTTATTTTTTTGCTTTTTTTCCAGGGCCAGACAAGTGTGTTAATAGAATAGAAATAATAGAAATACGGCATTCCTATGGAGCCAGGGAATGCAAATTTGATTTTGTTGTGAACAGACATTTTTGTGGAAACCATGTTAAAACATTTTTCTTGAATTCAAAAGAACAGCATTTATTATAATTTTGTAAAATGTTTTACTGTAAACTCAATGCATCCTAGCTTAACTCTCCCCAACATGCAAGTTTATGACAACTCTTCCCCACCATTGACAGAATTTTTCTGTCAATCTATATTTTCACTGTTATCTTCTGAAAGAGTACCCAGGTGCAAAAACAAGCAAAGAAGAAGCAGAAAAAAGCGATTAAAGCATTGCTTATGCACATGTATGCTAATGCAATTATCAAAAATTCAACATCATATAAAATCATAACTGTCTAATGTTACAGAATGAAAAGCTTTAGGGGTGTTGATGAACCCAATACTCGATCTGTTTTCATCATCGTTCTGAATCCTATCCAGACGAAGAAATGTGATTTTCTCAGCTTTTTGTTTAAAATGTTGTTTTGTCCCCCAATTATTTACCCACATTCAAGTGTTGATCAAAAAAAGAATGCTTGAAACTAGAATAAAATGTTGTTGTTGTTGTTTAAAAATAGAGGCTTTGTTCTTTATTCTTTATAAATTGTTGTGAAAATGATCAAAAATGCTGGTGCTGACAGGCAGCTTAAAAAAAAGCGCTAGCAGAGAAAGAATTAAAATAAGTATTCATTTATTTCAAAAATAATTACATATTGTTATACATGTATACATATCTTTTCTATATTAAATGCAGGAATGTTTTGCATGAACAAATTTGAAATGATTCTCATGCCCATTGCTACATCTACTACAACAACATCCCTGTCTGAAAAGAATGACCATTTCCGAAAGTATCATCTTTTACACTGCTGTACACAAGGACCTTACTTTTGTCTTGGTCTTCTCCTGACCTGTTTTTGAATTAGCAATGCTTGAGTTGAAGTAACATGTAAAAGGCTGTGACATTCAATCTTCTACCCTGATTTTAACACACTCACGCAATATTGCGCATGTCTGTCATGAGAGATGCATGGGACCTCACTGAAGAAGAGATGAGATCTGGATAAGTGTAATACTGCTTACCAAATCACAAATTCACAGAAGCTTTGTTCTGTATAGCAGGGTGTAGTCCTAATCTCAGGAATCTCGAGAAGCATGTTCAGTAAAACTGGAAGAAAGCAAGCACTTTTTGTTTGTTCAGTATCCTCTCATTTTAAATTAACCTGCTGGACTGTGAAAATCAGTCTTTTCACAACTCCATTGTGTTTTAGTTTGGTGCCCATCTCTCTGACACCACAAAACCATTCAACACACAATGGCTACGCTGGTTAGCCAGATCAGGGTCAAGGGGTCACAAAGGTTATCATGCACACTGGCACAAACTAAAAATCCAGCCAGAAGCCTGTGGGTCATTGAAGGTGGGGTCAGTGGGTTGCCTACTGGATACTCAACACACATCCACTTGACCTCTGTTGCTTGGAAACAAGGGAGAGGTCATCCCTGGAGTGAATAGTCACAGCGACCCGTAACCAAGCAGAAGACCTTAACGGCATGTGACAGGCGAGAAACAAGCATCTGAAAGCGGCAGCCGCTACTCGCCTGCTGATTAAGAGTGTGTGAGAGAGCCTGTAAGCTTTAATCTGGCCGTTGCGGTCCACTCATTCATTTAGTGCCTTTCGTCTCTGGCTTTGCCTTGATTGTGAAAACTGTAAAACAAGTGACAGGCAATAGTCTTAAAGGGACAGTTCATGCACAAGTGAAAAAAGACTTGGTCTGCATATCTTAATGTCATTCTGAACTCATTTACCCTTTTGCAAATTCAAACCAAGTATGTGTTAATGAGAAAAGTTGGAGTGTAATTTCTTATCCTTTTTATTTGGTGTCGTCTGTTATTACGGTTTAAATTGGTAAAAGGATAAAAAGGTATATTCTGGCTATTCTGCTAAAGTAAAAGATTCATTCTCATTTGTGTGTAAACTATTCCTTTAAAATCAAATCATTCTAATATACTGATTTGGTGCTCAAATAATGTCTGAAGAACAGCTGTGCTGCATAATATTTTTTGTGAAATATACATTCTTTCAGGATGAACAGACAGTTTAAAATTAATTTGATAATTCACCTGAAATAAAGCATTTATAACATTATAAATGTTACTGTCACTTTTTAGAATCAATTTATTGCATCCTTGCTGAATAGAAGTATTCATTTCTATCAAGAAAAAAAAAAAAATCCGAACCCAAACTTTGAACAGCAGCAGAGTATGTGTGTGTTAAGGTGTGAGTTGTGTAAATTTACACCCTTACTAATTGTCAGTGTGGGACAGCATCATTAAAAGGACATTTCTAGTTTCAAAATTAATTTCTAGTACAAAGGCACTGATGCTCTGGTGCACCCTGCCATGCTTTTTCAAAAGCAGAGGATTTCAAAGACACAGCATGAGATGCATCACAATGCCACCATACAGTGTAATAAAAGAACCAATATGCATCAGTGTCTCTCATCGTTTCACCATTTCTCATGCTCTCACATCCGCGCCCTCACACCAGTAAACGCCATCAGAGAAGAAAATAGATGTCGCTGCAAGACGGACAGGAAGTTATTTTGATTAAAGAATATGAGGGCACACAAAAAATAACAATGATGCACACGGATAAATAATGCATAATCAATATTGCAGTAGTCCATTAAAAACAAGATTAGTCCATTTTTATTGTGGTGAGATTAAAAGAGTATAAACACACATGTAAAGGACATCTGGAGCAACCAGTTTTTAATACTTTGAGGACTGCAGTGAGATGTCACACACACACACACACGTGTGTGTGCAAATTGAAACACATTAACATATGTAGTTCAGTCTCATGGGAGAGAGACCATAAGAATTGGAAAGCGTAGCCCACCCCCCTCCCCATATAGGAGGTGTCAGTCAAAATGCATATTAACCACTTAAGGCACCTAAATGCCTGTGAGAAAAAAAACCCCTGCGTGGAATGACTCTATTTAATCAGGTCTGATGCCGGCGGCAGCAAGCCATCTTAAATACAATTAATTCGATATGGCAAAAATTCACATGTGGAAAGCAAGAATATATAACGGTTTACACACTGAAAATGTTTTATAGATTTATAGATTTGCATGTGTGTGCAACTTTTAAATTTTACTGCACCTAAACACCATATCTGTGTCTTATTTTCCTTGACTTGGTAAATAAATACCACATAGTGAAACATGTTGAAGCCAACTTTACAAAAATAGTTAATGAAATGATGAAATTAACTGAATTGCATTTAAATTATTAATTTCGCTTTTAACTAAAACAACATGCAAATGTAAAAAAAAAAAAAAAAGCAATATTTGCAAAGCTGCATACCAGTCAATTTCCAAAAAATAAAAAATAAAAAAATATTATGCAGATATATATTATATGTTTTTTTTTATTTATGGAAATTGACTGGTTGACTATATATATATATATATATATATATATATATATATATATATATATATATATATATATATATATATATATATATATATATATATATATATATATATATATATATATATATATATATAGCAAAAAAAATCTTCCATACAAAGGTAAACCACTTTGCCTTAAAAAAATCTACTTTAAGATTCAAACATGTATTTAAATTATGCTGAAAAATTGTTTCCGCCACAGAATAAATAAAAATAAAAAAACTGCAAATTTTTCTCGCAATTGCATATCAAGTCGCAATTGTGAGTTATAAAGTCACAATTCAGACTTTTTCTTGCAATTGTGGGGTTATATTTCACAATTCTGACTTTATAACATGCAATTGTGAGTAAAAAAATTATAATTAAGAATTGTGAGATAAAACATTGCAATTATCATTTAAATTGTTTTATTCCGTGGCGGAAACAAGCTCTTATACATTATGCATATACATAAAAATATATTTATATACTGCATTTTAAATGTTGTTCAAATCTCATTTGTTCACATATGTCATATAGAAGCTATCTGTCAACAGACAGAGAGAGACACCACGCTTTCAAGTCTGTTTTAGGACATAAGATATAACTATATACAAAAAGTCGTCTGAATGACAAGTTCCGTTAAATTCGTGATAAGCAATGAAAGTGGTCTTTGGCAGGGTGAACATCCAAGACTTAAATGCAATGCAAATGGCCATCACCTCTAGAAACTGACAATAAGTATATGGAGAAAAACGAACCCACAACAACTCAATTTCAATAAAAAAGAAATGCAGTCAATGCATATTGCAAAACATTCCCTGATTAAGAGAGCAGTCTCTAGCTTTTATCTTCTGCATAAATACATAATACCCCATGCTATGCTAAGCTGATTGACAGCTTGACAAGCCAATGGATTACTGCCTCTTTGCAGTTCATGGTGACAGACAAGCTAACCCCGCCCACTAAAGGCAACCATGAGCTTAAGGGCTAAAGCCCCCTTTTTCATTTGACAGACAAGTGGGCAGTGCTTTCCAGTGACCCTATGACCTCAGAGCCCTGACAACAAAGATCATGTGATTAGCACAGAGATGGCATTGAACTTCTCTTTAGTTCTGCTCTTCCTTTGTTGCAGTAAGCACCCCCATCCAACACCAACTCTTCTAGAGGCACTTTAGCTGACAATATCCAGCAGAAACAGAAGGAGCAGATGAAAGAAACAGAATAGCGAGTGTCTCAAAGTGGCTAAATTCCTATTATTAGCATGATGGAGATTAACATGAAAAGGGTGAGAGAATAAAGTGCATTTAAAATCACAGCCAGTGAATAGAAAAAGTTAACAAGCTTCAGTGCAGGAGAAAACACATCCTATTTATCTTCTTTCATTTGTTGGTTTGACATCTGCAACAGATAGTCTCAGAGGTTAGATGTGCCCCCATAAAAATGGATCACCTTACATGTTTTAATAAGACCAATCATTTAATCGTGTTACAGGCAATTAACTCCAAACCAGCCATGAAATTATCTAATGGGATTGTCTCTTGTTCGGATAACTAATTGAATTCACAAGCCAAATGAAACAAGCTAGTGATAAACGACCAGTGTAGGAAAACAAGAAAAAATGAAATGATAGGGATAAATAAGGTATGCTTTCGTTGGCAAAGGCAACATGATCAGTCTTCAGAAGTTATGACGTGGGAAATCGTAGAGCAGTCTCAACATGAGGACTTAATTGGAGCCTTTTGATAAGGACGTTCAAATACACTGGTCTTTCTTCCTGCGTCTGCTTTCTCAGAACTGTGAAACAGGAATGTTTTCTTAGTCAAAATACTTCTTTTGTATATTGTCAGTATGCATTAATGTTGATAAATGTCTGTATTTAACAGCTATTCTGATAAACATTTAACTAGGCTATAGTGTTAAACTTTCGATTACTGGTTTAAATCATTCGATTAAATAGATAAAGATGCCAAATTGCAAATTAATCTTGCATGTACTTTTTCACATTTTCTCAGCTATTTTGGATAGGAAATCTGTAGAAATGGTTTAAATGTGCGGTAAAATGTGTTAAGCATAGCTACAATACACAAATGTATCCAAACATTTTAATAAACCAACAAGCTATAGGGGTAGGAAATGGGTAAAACTAATAACGGATGTTCAAAATCTGAAACAATCAGCAGAGTTTTCTGCATATGTCCAGATTCTGTGTGGGAAAAACATTTTTAAATACATGCCATGCATGTATAATACATGAAAATTGTTATAATTTACTCTCTACACTTAATTTTCTTTCGTGTTCCACATGATAAATAAGTTAAATTGACATTCAGTGTTGCCTTGAACCCCATTGACTTGGACACAAACATTAAGGGTGAGTAAATTATGACTGGTCATTTATGGGTTAATTATCCCTTTAAAGTGCACAGACAACAATGACATTTGTTGTCACCCATTAAGTCACACTTGGGTAGCCTCGCCACACACACACACACACACACACACACACACACACACACACACACACACACACACACACAAGTCAGGGAAGCAGCTTGGAGAGCAGTAAATATGTTTTCACTTGATTCTCTCTGTAACAAAATCAGCAGGCAGCGCAGACATCACGTTCAAATATCGCAGAAACAGATGTTAGCCGACTCTAGACAGACACCTAACACATTCCTCCTGGCGTCTCTCCAGCATGCACCTCTCTTATCCTATTACGCTCTTTTTCCCAATACATCCCATCTACATTTCCATCTCGTTATCGAGTCAATGCGTTCTCAGCTTACAGGAGACTCACAAAGAGACTATGAATTGTGGGACGGTTTGAACATTTGGACATATGCACAAAATCTTTCTTGCTCTCCTATTTCACATCTGTTTGTGCCTTTTTTTCAGCAAAAGGTATGGTTTGGTGTATCTATTTCGCAATGTCTCCAATGGGACCAGTTTGATAGACTCAAGATTTAAGCTGTAAATCAAAGCTATAAAAAAAATACATTAAAAAAAATAATAATTCTGACCCGTGCTATTTTTCTAACTATCGAGGGATGATAATACTTAAGCTTGTGGTTTTAACCTAAATGTGTCTGTAAGAGTGATGATTTTAACTTTATAGCTATACCGTTTCTATGATGTGAGGTTGTAAAAGTCTTCAGAGGTGAAAATATGATCCAATATCCTGTCCAAGTACTGAACTGAATCAGACCACAATTAATGAAAACTCTTGTCAGGCTCCATCCCAAAAGACGGGTTACTTCCTCTTGCAGACATATTTGACATGCTTCTCAGAATACTACACTTTCATCTGCTGTCTAACTTTTATATGGCAATGTTAAACTAATCCGAGAAGAACATTTTACAGGGGTCTCAAAGTGAGCCATGTTTGTACAGTAAACCTCTCAATTGTTAATATTTTATCATTTAAAATAGCCTGCAAATTAATCATCAATGTCTATGTTGACCTTTAATGTTATTTCAATATGTTTTAAAAGGATTGTTAAGCAGTAGCATAATATATTTTTCACACAAATAATGAATTTACACATCCATCAAGTTGTACACTCTATATCTCCACTAAACAACTGTATACAGATAAAATTAATGATCATAAAACCTTTTCTGAGTTTGAGAAACTTAAAAATGGTTAAATGTTAAGTTTCAGAACAGAATTACTTCATTGTTCACACATTTTGTTGTTTTAAAGTCTAGTGCTGTCAAATCCCATTCAAAATAAAAGTGTGTGTTTACATAATATATGTGTATAATTTAAAAAACTTTATATTTATATCTAAAATATTTATATTTATATAACATAAATTATATAAAATGTATATACAGTATATACACATGCAAATATTTCTAAAATATACATGAATATATGATATATATGGTATATATGATATATATGGAATATATGGTCACAGTTTATACATAATCTGAAAGCTGGCTTGTTAGAGTAGGACAATATTTGACCAAGATACAAATGGAAATGGCAAAGAATCTCTTGAAGCATCGAAAATACATTTTGGTCCAAAAATAACAAAAGCTACAACTTTATTCAGCATTGTCTTCTCTTCCTGGTTTGTTTTCAATCCTCAAATAAAGATTCAAACGGTTATAATTCAGCGGATTGAATCATGATTCGCATCGCGCGTCAAACTGCCAAACTGCTGAAATCATGTTTTTATTACCTTTCTGGACATGGACAGTATAGTGTGCATACATTTGCTTACACTCTCGGACTAAATATAAAATACCTTAAACTGTGTTCTGAAGATGAACGGAGGTCTTACGGGTGTGAAACATAAATTAAATTTATGTTACTGACATGCATTTCATTTTTGGGTAAACTAACCCTTTAAGTGGGCGGCACCGAAATAAGGAACCGAAATCTGTTCTGAATCGGTTCAGTAAATACCGGTTATATAGATACTACTAATAATATTTTTTATATATTTTTATGGTAGGAAATTTACAAAATATCTTATCTTAAAATCCTAATGATTTTTGACATAAATATTTTTTTTAATAATTTTGACCCATACACAGTATTGTGGGCTATTGCCACAAAAATACCCGTGCGGCTTATGACTAGTTTTGTAGTCCAGGGTCACATATTATGTTAACATAAACTTTTATTTTGGATGTGATTAATCAATTTGACAACACTATGTCCTTATCAATCTATTATTCTCTTGTTTTAAAAAAGGAAACCTACTTATCAAAATCAATTTATATCCACATAAGATAAGAGCTCAAGTCTGGGGCGAAAAGAGAGTCTAGAGTTCTTGTGTAAGAAGCAAAGAGAACATCTTTTTTCATTTAAAGTGAATTTCCTGAGTAATTGTAGCCAGCAATATTTCACTATATAGCAATATCAGCATGTCAGTCAAAGCTTTCTCTGGATTTTTTGTTGGCTTGCACCTGTACAAGACAGGAACTGACCTCATCCAAAGAGATCAATGGTGATTCATTGGTGAGGTGTGTGTAAATTCAAACCGACAAAGATTGAAGTGGAATACGTAATTATATCAAATTATGAGCATTTGAATTGGGTTAGGAGTATGACAGCACAAAAACTGTGGTGCTACCTTTTTCATGCCAGGGATATGGAAATAAATAAATAAATAAATTATATATATATATATATATGTGGATTGATTGATTGATTGATTGATTGACTGATCGACTGATTGATTGATTTATTTATTTCCATATGGGCAACAGAAAATAGAGAGAGGAATGAGACAGACAGCAGGGGACAAGAAGAAAAGAAGAAGAGTAGAGACAGAGAAAGGCAGACAGAGACAGCGGCCATGTCTTGAAGAGCCAGTGCAGCCTTAGGGGTGTCTACATTCACAGCCCTTTACTTCAAAGTACAAAAATAAAGGAAGACGGGAAAAAAACGGAAACAGTCATCATTTCTTTGACCTCCTAAACAAACTTTGCCTTTAATGAGCATGAGATCACTTCATCACACAACAACATGAGCAGACAGCTCGCTGCCACCACAGACGACACCAACAATTCCAGTCTCCTCTCAGACACAAACAAACACATGTACACAATCTACACACAATGTCATTGGAGACTCCAGCTGAACTTGGCTCAGAACCACAAGCACATCTTTCCCACCCGTCTAACTCTCCGGCCCACATGTGCCATTCCTCTGAAGTGACGAGGAACATCTGGAGGAAAAACTTACCTGAGAGATGCACAGACACGCACAGATGCAGACTCTCACTGAATTAAACATAAGAGTAGATTGCCAGTGTGCTTCCAATGATTATGATTGTTACCTCTTATCTACCCTATCATTAAATTGTCAGGTATGTAATTCACTCTAACTTGTATATGCTTTAGAAAACACTACATCACCATTTAACAAGCAAGCACAGCAGAATTAGATTTCCACTTCTCTCTCATTATGTAAACAGTCACAAGACCAGAAAACAACTAAATGTTCCAGCAGCATTTTCTCCCAAAATATCCCCTCCCTACAAAACAAGTATCATGGAGGTAACATACAGTGCTGGTATCAGATGACAATACCTGATTAACCTATTCGTATAACATATTGATATTTACATGGTATACTTTAAGGTATATCAAAGATATCATATATAAGAAAATCATATATAAATCATTGATTGAAATCATTGTCATTGATTCAAAACCAAGTGTGCTGCACACGTCCTGAAAAGTCCGAGTCTCGATCGCCCCCAGGTGGTCGGCCACAGAATAGCTCATAAACTCCGCCCCCTCCATGTATTCGAATGCTATGCAAGACAAACTAAAATACACTCCAATTTTTTTTTCCCCCCAAAGATGGTTTCTGTCATTTTTTATGCTGATGCAAATGTTTTTTTGTTGTTGTTTTTTTAACGTTTGGTTTTAGTTTGATAAAAACGTCATGGTGACATCCTGATTGACAGCTTCTCTTAGCAAAGTAGTTACTGAGGCATCGGCAGACTTTTTTGGGGATTTTTGGGAGTAGAGTGGAGCTTAATTTCTACATTTCTATAACTTTTCATTTCACCCTGACATAATGAGTTGTTCTGCAGTAAACTGTAATATATACTGTGAGAGTGTGGGCGGGTTTGATATCACCATAGACAGTAAAAGAAATGGACAGAGCTATCCCATTGACTTCAACGGCAGAAAGTGGGGTCAGTAAAGGAGCACTCATTTCCTGATGGCTGAGCGAACTGCGCAGGCTCAGACTGAGCTTGACGACGTAGATGTGACGTGAGCAACCTGTCTGACAGCTGTAGGCCTTCTAGTAGTTGTGGAAAGTGAAATCTGAATCACGTTGTTTAAATATTTTCTCCTGTTGCTTTTAGCTCACTATGGGCTTCTCCCCATTCTTCTCCCTTGACTTTATCAGACTTTATGTCTCCACGTCCCCCCGACTGTCTCATAGACAGTAGAAGATTGCCTGCGAGCGTCTCCTCAGGTCTATACGGTAATTTCTCAACTGTGCGACAGAGTCGCGTTGGTTATGACGCAATAGTTAGCCTATTTTTACAAAAAAAGCTTCTGTGGGGCGATAGTGTAAGATACAAGGTAATGGAGCCTTTTATGCATTGTCGTGTTTCTTTAGAAATAAACAATGGACAAATGGAGTCTTTAAACGTCTCAGATGTAAAGTTATTCACTGTCAAAGTGACTCAAAAATGAATGGGAGTCAATGGGATGCTAACAGCAGGTGATGGCTTGGTTAGCAATGGCAGCCCCTATTGGTGGAACGCTTTCCGAGTGCTAGATTACCCCCTTGGATATCGCGGCTCTACTTCCTGCTTTCTACTGCGCAGATGCAGGTCCCAAATCTGTGCAAGATGTCAGAGCCATATTTGGACATTGGCGGCTTTCTACAATGGAAGACAGTGAAGGTATGTGGAAACTGAAGCCTTTTTCAGGATTCTGTGATGAATAGAAAGTTCAAAAACAGCATTTATTTGAAATAGAAATCTTCTAAAACTGTAAATGTCTTTATCATCACTTTTTTTCTTACACCATACTTTTAGTGTATTGTGGTTCATTATAAATAAATTTCTATTTTAAGGATAAACAGATGCTGTTTGTGTCTCATTCTCTTTCTGTACTTCTCTGTCCTCTAACATGATGGAGAAATGCCAGCCAGTCAATGATTGACACATTTTTCCTTTTACCACCCCATAACCCCTGTTGCGAATTCACATTCTGTTCCCTCCATCCAGTGGGGTCCCTGCTCCGTGATTGGCTAGCTCTCCCTCTGTTTTCTCCGTCATGATGCTTTGGTGTGTCGGCACAGGTCATTGTCTGAGTCTAAGTACTGCTGTGGTATTAAAGTCTGTGCCTGACTGACAGATGGTAATAAATGATGGCAGTCTAAAACAACATGAAGGGAGAGGCGCCCTTGACCTCACAACCCCCCTGAGGTCAAGCATGTCTGGTAACCTCGAGGATGTAACTCCCACACCCGGACCACATCTGGAGGGAGACTCTCTCTCGCTCTCTGCTGATTTGTGTGTGTGTGTTGGAGAATGTAACAACTCATCTTCTCACTGTTGTCAGCCCAGAATAAAACGGTTATATCTGTTGTCACTCTCATTGCAAAACCTCCCCTATTCGGTTAGATCAAAGGGTGAATTTAGAAATTTCTAAGAACTTGATGCACAAAAACATAGCTATCAAATAACAGGTGTGCCATAAGAGAAATGTGCCATAACGCAGTTACAGGTAACAAAAGAAATGCTGCCATGGCAACCAAACCAGAAGACTCACAAGGGAAAGGCATTGTCTTTGCTGATGGAAAGAAATGGAAGTATGCACATAGACACACATGCATGCATTATTAGTAAAACCCACTCTTCTGCTCTCCTCTTTGTGCCCACAGCGGCCATTAAGAGGAACATACTGACCTTAAATGGACAGTTGACCCGCCCTAAAAAATAAAAATCGATTCACCCTCATGTCATTATGAATCTTTGGCAAACATTCACGTAGCCGCAGAATATGATTGTCAGTCCTGTAATTTGAGTCATTAATGCAGTTATAGTCACACACAGTTCAGTTATTTATAGAAGTGACAACCACATTCTATAACCATACTTGCACCCAGAAATTTTCAGGACAAGCACGTTCTCGGCAAACCTCTGCTGGACACAACTGGACTGGACAACTAATTGTCTATCACGTCATACAGTGAAAAAGAGCCGGTCTGCGCTGCACAAATGTGTATCTACCATGTGTGTTGTGGGTTTTAATCAAGCGGCAACCTCCCCCAGTTTCTCTTGAAGCCAATACGGACGTGACTGGCCGCTAGGCAAAGGGACCAAAAGAAAGCAGAATCTCATTGAGCTCCATGTTAAAATGCCCAACTTTACAGCGGAAAAAACACATGCTTACAGCCTGGTACAAATTGGGTTTTGGTCTATACGGCTAATTTTGGACTTCATGACAACTGTGAGGGGGGTGAATTTTTTTAACTCATTCGTTTACATGACAAAGCCTTAAAATTCGGCATAATTAGGGGACTGGCCACTTTAGAGTGACAGGTGGATTGCCATTTGTCTGCTGTCTGTTAGTCATCACGTCACCACAGCTCACACACACATCCATATTTTTTTCTAGTATGGTTTTAATACGCCGTTTCCGTAACTTACAGTGACTGAGATATGAGCTGTGTGACATCTGAAGGGTTTAGATCGGGTCACGGTTATTCACCAGAGCTGCTTCCATGTTTTTTGTTCTAAGCACAACTCAAATACCCCGCCCGGATATAAAAGCTGCTTTTGGTTAATGAAGATTTGATGGATGAACTTGTGGCTCAATTGGATTCTTGAGTGAAGACTTTTCAGTTTTATGGACGTTGCAATCTTTGATATCACTTTGAGCACTATCAATATGGTTACTGGTAAGAGAATACAAGCTTGACTCCTGTTGCACGTCATACAAGACAGTATTCGAGGCGGTGTTCGTAAGTTGCTGTGTGAACAGGTCATTTCGATACTCACACCTGTAAGTAAATGCAGTTGTCAGTCTCAAAAGCTGACAATGTGAATGTAATCTGTATGTTGATATGTTTTCCATGCAACACACAAACAAAGCATCATAGAAGTTGTCCCATGTGACCTATTTTTGGGTGGTTTTATGCTGTTTTTGTCCTTTATTGAGCCATAAATCACCAAAATTCTTCAAATCTTCAAAAAAGAAAATTTCATTTCATGCTCCTCTCTAAAAAATATAATAAAAGGTGTTACTTTTATTTATCTGTTACTGCCCTGACTGTCATGGGGGTCCAGGCCTGGGGTTCAGCAAAGCTGCCTGCTAACAAAACCCATTGTAACATCTCATTATAAACAGACCTGAATGATGGTGTGTCTTACTGAAACAACTCACAGTGGACCACACAGTCTTTCTCTTTCTTCATTTTCAGCGAAAGACCACAATAGGACGAGAGACAACATGGAAACTCTCTGAGAAATTAAAGCTTGGGAGGATGACCAGAATGGTCCTCACTGCATTTTCCTGTAACTAAACAAATTTAGTTTAGGCCTGCAACAAGCACTTAATAATATCCCAATAATAGTATTATTATCCTAATAATATTCATAATAACCTAATAATGGGGGGGGGGGGGGGTTGAAACATTGAGTCAATCTCATGTTAATCTTGAGTACCTATAGAGTACCTTTATGGTCACCGCTCCATCAAAAACACACTTCTTTGGTGACATTGATTTGGTGAAGTCCTGAGACAGCAGTGAGAGCAGTGTTTATGGGCGTCATGCGTTTGCTGCATAGACTTCTCACCACCGCTCTGTTCCGGTTGCTCAAGAGCCCGTACGCCCCATACAAGGACATTCCGCACCATTGACGTCAAGCGGACCCATACTTGAAAAAAACTCTCAGAAACTTGTGAGAAACCGGAAGGAGTATTTTTGACACAGAAATACTCCATCAAACGTCCAACTTATTTTTTTGAAACTTTGTCTATGTTTAGGATGGGAATCCAAGTCTTTAACAGTGTAAAAAGCTCATTATGCATGAAACAGCATCCCTCCCCTTTAAGAAACAGGTAACACTTTAATTTAGGGTTCAATTCTCACTATTAACTAGTTGATCACTAGCGTGCATATTATAAATGCCGGTTTGGCACATATTAACACCTTATTCTGTATTACCATATTCTACATTCATTGATCCTACCCAATACCTAAACTTAACAACCATATTACTAACTATTAATAAGCAGTAATTAGGAGCTTACTGAGGCAAAAATCATAGCTAATAGTGAGAATTGGATCCAAAATTAAAGTGTGATGAAAAAACACATTTACTACTTGCACTACCGTTCAAAAGTTTGGGGTCAGTAAGATTTAAGGAATTAAGAGTTTCATTGAGTTATTAAAAAATGACAACACATGCACTCAAAATGTTACAAAAAATGTATCTTTGAAAAAATTCTGTTTAAAAGAAAAATGTATCTTGGTTATTGTAAACTGTAATAATATTTCAGAATATTACTGTTATTCCTTCATCTTTTATTAAATAAATGCAGACTTGGTGAGCATAAGAGAACGCAAACTGAAAATGCATTTAAACTGTTAAACTGCTTTTAAACTTTGTATTCATAAAAACATTTTTTAAACATCACTTTACATGGTAACCTATATTTTTCCAACATTTATCAATTATAAATATAGTTGCAGCACAGTTAAACACAGCTTGAACTTTTCTATTTTCAGTCTAAAGAATGATGGGAAATTTTAAAGGAGCGAAGTCAGGAAACATATATTAGGTTATTTTTATTCTGTCTGACACATTTCCATCTGTCCTCACAGAACACATTCAGCATGGGAAACCTATGAGACACTATCACACACACCGCTTACGAACAGAGCATCTTTGTCTTTATCAGTGCCGAACACTGATCCTGCCAGTTTCTTCAAGTGACAAGTGAGAAGATTTGCCTTTTTTTCCACAAAGCTGCTCTCCAACAGCAATAGAAAACTGTTTTGATACTCTGCATGAGTTTCTGCATTAGGTTACAGAAACCCCTGTGTTACACTCCAGAAAGAAACACATCAAACTGGCTGACAGTGCATCCATTTATCCAGACCGGTTTTATAACAAGGCAGCCATCTACACTCCTGACGCTTTTAAATGCCTTTGAAGCGAACAGTGTATTAGAGATGAGGAGCCGCAGACAGATAGAAAATAGAACATGAGGGGAGTGATAGTGTCAGAAACGAGTGAATGTGAATGCTGATTAGCGATGAGAAAGGTTATGATAAAACATGCGGGCTGAAGATGAGTGTTACAAGACAAGCATGAGTGTGTGAGTGCCGTGAACATGGCTGTGTTTTACAAAAAAAAGATAAGAAAAAAATACTGATGACAGACAAACTATCTCTGTGCCTTCAGACAAAGGTCTTTTACAGACAAAAAAACTGAAAACAATGTATTTTGTAGCCTCATAAAAAATGTATTGTTCAAATGTTTCTCAATTGTTTCATTTACATGTCTCATGTTTTCCCCTAAATAGTTTACAGGCGAGAGGGCGGGGCAGCCTGTCTCTTGTATGACATCACAGCAATAGCAAACCACAAAAATCCAACCCTCCAATCAATTCCTGATTGACGAAATCAATTCCCGCACTACATTTTTTTTTGATCGAGAAGCCATCGGATATATACATGTCACAATAGGAAAAATACCATCACAACTTCCATTTCAAAAGAGAAAAGACAAGCAGTAAGATTAGAGGTCTAAAATATGGTCTTTGATATCATGATATCATAGCAAATCTGAGCACAGTTCGAGACATTTCAAGAGTGAGATAATGTCTGTTTCTAGAATCAGTAAAAGTTGTTTCCATTTAATCTCATTGCGGTCTACAATAATTCATTTAATTTGTGTTTTCTTTCCCATCAGATGGTAAGCAGCAGCTGGTATCACAAAATAAATCACTTGTAAAGCAAACACATACAAGCAGATGAAGACGATCACTGAAATACTCAAGTTCATTTGTTTAGGTCTCAAGAAAAAAAAGCCGTCCAAGTGATTGTAATCAAACCACAAAAAGGCCAAACATGGCATCCGTAGTGGCCGTCTTTCTCTCAAGACATCCAACATAGCGTGCCATATTTTAAAAATGAGAAGAAAGACCCAGAGTCTCCCTGCATAGAGGATGGTTTTCTCAAAATGAATGTCTCTCTGCCACATACACACCCACAACTAACCCAATGAGTGACTCATCTGAGGAGCTGTGACCCAGACCTCACTCAAAATGAATATCTGCACTCTCTCTCGTCTCATGGGAGCGCTTCCACACTCCTTCAGGGGGTGACATGTTAGACACCTCCCCTGGGAGAGGACAGAAAAAAGAAGCTAAAGAAAGAGAACCAAGAGACAGTAATGAAATAGAGAAGTGGGAATTGATGGAGAACAGCACAAAACACAAGAAGAAAGAAATAAAAACTCAAAGGATGGAAAGATAGACAAGCAGAATGATTTAAAGTTGCAGTACCATGGTAGATTAAGGGAGAAACTCATATATAATGGTTTCAGATATATTGCTTGCTTGACAATACAGTAAATACTTTTAAATATATTTAAAGGGTTAGTTCACCCAAAAATGAAATTGATGTCATTAATGACTCACCCTAATGTCGTTCCACACCCGTAAGACCTCCGTTCATCTTGGGAAGGTAACAGTTTAAGATATTTTATATTTTTGTCCCAGAGCATATATATGCACACTGTACTGTCCATGTCCAGAAAGCTAATAAAAACCTCATCAAAGTAGTCCATATGTGACATCAGTTGGTTCATTAGAATCTCTTGAAGCATCGAAAATACATTTTGGTCCAAAAATAACAAAAACTACAACTTTATTCAGCATTGTCTTCTCTTCCTTGTTTGTGTTCAAACCTCAAATAAAGATTAAAACGGTTGTGAATCGATCAATGATTCGCTGCTGAAACTGCTGAAATCACGTGACATTGGCGATCCGAATCATTTATCGATTCACTGATTCATGGCCGTTTGAATCTTTGAGGTTTGAAAACAAACGCGGAAGAGAAGACAATGATGAATAAAGTCATAGTTTTTGTTATTTTTGGACTAAAATGTATTTTCGATGCTTCAAGAGATTCTAATTAACTAACTGATGTCACATATGGACAACTTTGATGATGTTTTTATTAGCTTTCTGGACATGGACAGTACAGTGTGCATAGACTGCATACTAAAATATCAAATATATTAAACTGTGTCTGAAGATGAACCGAGGCCTTACGGGTGTGGAACGACATTAGGGTGAGTATTAATGACATCAATTAAATTTTGGGGTGAACTAACCATTTAAGTGTGTTTAAAATGATGTTATGACGTTACTCTGTGCGTTCGCTCAGCAGCTGCTGTGACACTTGTTCACAGTGCTAAGAGTAAAGCACTTCTGCATAATAAAACCGGCAACCGAGGGTAGCGCCAATATGCCCGATATGACGCAATTGGCAGGCGACTCCCTCAGACGTCCCGGCTCCTTGGTTAAAATAGCAATTTTCTCACAATTTGCAAATAGTTTGAAACATTTGGGATATTGGAAGAACTTAACAAAATATATAACACTGGACTAGTGGTTTTTGGATATTTTACTGCAAAAATACTACTTAGTTAGCCTAGAAATCTAGACGCACCCTAGCGGCAGCAAATTTAATTTGCCCGCAAGTGTGGTCTAGCAACTCTCAATTCCTATCTGAGCTGTATTCCTCAGAATCTGGACGGCCCAATCACATCGTGTAGGTAGGCTATAGAGTCGGCGGGCGGGGCCATAATGACGACGGCCGAATTGCGTTTGCGTGCTTCTAGTAACACAGTCTTCTAGTAAACACAGAAACTGGCGAACGGCGGCGGTCTTTCGAATCAGCTCTGCCCGCGCCTCCGGAAGACTTGGAGTTAAGCTTTCCTCTGAGAAAAGAACAAAGAGCGGCACTGAAGTCATTCTTAAAAAGGGAAGATGTGTTTACAGTCTATGGTTCGGAGTTTAGCCGACCGGATACGGCGAATGTTTAATCAGTCAGCGTGCTCCCCTTCACCGTCGTTGCTCCGGTTGGTGTAGCGCTATCCTATCGCGTGCAGAGGGAGTTTGAAAGACAACCGTTTATCCCGCCCCTCGGACTGAGCCCTGTCTATGGTGAGTTTCCAGACCAAACATCTTGATGTGGGTCTGGCTTGTCAGGCTACTACTTAGTGCACCTTTAAGTAGAAACGATGTTGGACAAAATGATGATTCCTCTGAAGAAATTAAATTCAGATTTTAAGTAGTAAATATACAAAAATCAAGAATTTTGCCAAATGACTGAATATTCTTGAAATTAAGTTATATCACAGAATCCTATAAATAATTCAGCTGTAATTGAAATTGACCAGGCATAGCATAATGACCACCTTCCTAATATTGTGTTGATCTCCCTTTTGCTGCCAAAACAGCCCTGACCTGTCAAGGCATGGTCTCCACTAGACCCCTGAAGGTGTGCTGTGGTATCTGACACCAAGATGTTAGCATCAGATCCTTTAAGTCCAGTAAGTTGCGAGGTGGGGCCTCCATGTATTGGACCTTTTTGTTCAGCACATCCCACAGGACTAAATTGGATTGAGATCTGGCACTTTCAGCGGTGGACCGGGGTCAGCATGGGCCCCCTGACTGGTCTGCGGTTATGCAGCACCATACGCAACAAACTGCGATGCACTGTGTATTCTGACACCTTTCTTCCAGAACCATTATTAACATCTTGAGCAATTTGAATAGCTTGTCTGTGTGATCGACCTTCGCTCCCCATGTGCATCAATGAGCCTTGGCCGCCCATGACCCTGTCGACGGTTCACCACTGTTCCTTTAAGTTTAAGTATTAAAATTACTAAAACAAAAACAAATTAAAGCTAAATAGATTTTTCATAAGTAATAAAATGACTATTACTAAAACGAAAATATAAACATAAAAGCCAATTCAAAATAATAAAAAAGGCTGTAACAGTACATAAAGTGTTACAAATAAAACTGTTCATGTACTCAAAGGTACTTGAAAAAATATGGTACAATACCATGCCCAAATATCCACAGTATTGCTTTACTACATGTCCAAAAGACATGCTAAAGTTAGTATGACAGATGGCAGTACCATGGTACTTAATACATAACATGGTTCTGCATGAACACACATGGTATTTCAGATAACACCATGGTACATGTCTAAAAAAATCATGATAGTATAACAAGGTACTTTGTAATATTTTGTTAGTGACAAAAAGAGGAAGACAGACAAGAGAAAGTAAGAGAGGAGAGGGGGTGTAGGAATGTAGGGTCTCTATATTTAGCCCTGCTGCTGTCACCTCCACTCTCCTCTCATTGTGACAGTTTAGATCCAGCGCCGCAGCACAGGATGCTGGGATGCACCGCCCGCCACCTTGACAAAAACGACACTGAGCAGCGTCTGCTGCACCCTGGCATCACAAACAAATGTGTTTGGTCTAAAATAAAACAACAAAATGCAGCATAATCAGGATATTCAGAAGCAAAAATATTTTCTGCAAGACTTAGACACCATAATTCAGTTAATATAGCACGCCCCTGGCAATAACAAAAACAACAAAGAACAGAGAACAAAGAACAGGCCTCCCTTTCTGAGCCTGCGCCTGTCTAAGTCCCATGCACCCTTTTCTAAGTGATTCTTATGAAACTCAAACTCAATGTAGGGTCAAGAGGTTAAGTTTATTACTCTGCCAAGAGCTCCATTAGAGAAAGCCTCATGGGAACAGCTCAGAATAATGCATTTTTGATGATTCCCATCACTTTTGGTTTTTAATACCATTCTGATATGTTGCTGCGGTTTCGCTTATAAAGTGATAGCTTGACTGAGCCTGCATGTTTCAGCTAAAAATGGTTAATCAGGAAAAAACTGATACAAAACACAGATGAGAAAGACTGCGGGTTGGGCCAAAAGTGAAGATGGATGAACACAGCTCACACAATCCTTTCCAAATACTTTCCCATCAATGCCACAGGTGAGCTGGATGCTGAAGTAATAATGGTATATGAATGGCACTACAGTCTCCATGCAGCTGTTAGTTAGTGTCTCTCTAGTGTGAGATTGAGAGAGACAGTGTTTCACCTTCTGTCTGAGCAGTTCTCCTAGGCATATCTTGGCAGGTTAAAGAAGGTTCATCTTTCAGAGAGATGGTGATTGCTCCCGGGCTCTCGCTCCCTCTCACACACACACACACACACACACACACACACACACACACACACACACACACACACACACACACACACACACACACACACACACGATTTCTCATTCACTCTGTATCTGTGTGCATTGTCAGAGGGAAACACTTAGTGAAGTCTCTAGTGTCGCAACTGACCCAGTTAGAACCCAGGTAAAGACGACATGAAGGATAAACCTAATCATGTCATGAGTGGAAAGTATTGAATGTAGTCAAGCTTTTGCGGCTGTTCGAACACATTGACCACATGAGAGTCTCTGGAAGTGGTCGAAAGTGGACAAGCTCAAAACGTAACCTCTTTAAACCCTGTTTACACCTGTATTTAGTGTCAACCACTTGTGATCAACCAAAAGCTTTTTTCTGGCATAGAATTAAAAAAAGGTATTTTTATCTCAAAATTAAAAAAATGCAATATATATATAGTCACAATTCTGAGAATTCGGACCACAATTGCAAGTTTATATCCCACAATTATGACTTGTATTCTAGCAATTGCAATTTTCTTAAAACTGCGAGATATAAACATACAATTACGAGGGAAAAAGTCAGAATCTTGAGATAAAAATTCAAATATTTTTTTATTGATTTATTCCATGGCGAAACCAATATTCCATAATTATATAATCAGCCATAACAAAATATCTGTATATAAAATCGTTGTATTTTTTTTTTTTTTTTCCTATATGCTGCAATTGAAGACAGATCATTCCTTTTCTCTGTTTATCTTTATACCCCCTTTTAATAATTCTTTAATATCTTCTGGCAACACTCATGGCCAAACTAATTTAAACTAAAAACACTGAATGAAAATTGTTAAAGGGGAATAGAGAAAATGATCTACAAAATTAAAAAATAAGC
The DNA here is from genome assembly GCF_024679245.1 of Pseudorasbora parva. NCBI lineage: Eukaryota > Metazoa > Chordata > Actinopteri > Cypriniformes > Gobionidae > Pseudorasbora > Pseudorasbora parva. Next base: position 37,521,898 of record NC_090183.1, on the reverse strand, counting down.
CACTAAACATCAGCCGCATAATAGAATAGAGAAAACCGGTGAATTCAAAAATGTGATGTGACGTTAATTGCAACAGAGTTCCAGAAATACAAAATGATCTTGGAAGGTGTAACGGACAACGTTTTCAGTAGCCATTTTCGAGATAATGTTCTCCCTGCATCATTGTAATGGGTGTTTGGTATAGAGAGCAGTTTTGTTCTGTTTTTTCAGGCACAGCCAATTATGCATCCAGGTGTTTCTCAGATATAATGAAATGAACAGCAAACATAGAGTTAAATGCTTTTAAATAGAGCTGCAGATTAGCATTACAAGCATTTATAGCAAGAATTTGTTCACTCTTTCCCACACGGCGAGGACGGATCACCCTGACAATGACCTGCTTCTGTTTTTTGGGGTCACAACCTCAGCCTCTGGCACCCTCAAATAGGCTGTTATTAGGGCTTGTTTGAAGATAAAAAAAGCCTCTAGCACAGACAAACCCACACACATATATATTGTGCTTAGGTCAAAGTATATATTTAAACTTCTAGATCATTTTCAAACTGCTCAACAAGCTGCTGGAAGCAGGTGCAGGAGCTTGAGCATATACATTTTGGGTTTTAGCTTTTTGCTAGAACTGGCAAGTCTTTCAGCAAATATATAGTATTAGAATAAATATAGATAGGCCATGTTTGATTTACTACAATTCATCACCAACTGCATGACGGAACCATGATATTTTATGACACTTCAAAACATAATGCAACTAAGCGAGTTCCCAGGAAGGGTAAATATATCTATGATGTTATTCTGCCAGTACATTCAGTGACACTCACTGAAACGTACACATACATATTACACACATCCAAACACGCATGGTTTAATCTTAACCTACAGATACAAATAACACATTACTGTCAGTGTCCATCTTTTTGTTAAGAACTTCTACTTAAGAAATTGTATTAAAAGGACAGCCATACATGTAAGCAAGCCTTACAAAGCATAAATCTGTATAGATTTCAAAAGAATCATTGAAATTTTTTAATAAATGTTTGTTTTGTCAATCAGCTGAGGATATTCACTACTGTAATGAAAACAAATGTAACTTTTTATAAGCACTTTAAACAAATAAATATTTAAATGTTTAAATATTTAAATGTAGGATTCCGATGTATAAGAATTAGGACTTGTTAGGACCTATTGAAATGTAAGGGAATACTAGGGAATGCCACAGTGGTCTTCACTTATTATGATGTCATGAGCAATCCAATCATTTATATAGATCATTACTTTTGATCAATAAAAAAAGAAAAAATAATAATTCTAAACACAGAATGACCAGTCTAACATGGTGAAACCCCCAGTTTGCATGGCGTTTTTTTTTTTTTTTTTTTTTTTTTTTTTTACATTGCTATTTTTTAATATTCCTGACTTCTTACTAGACCAGAAGCCCTGGACTGTGACATCATATCCACATAGTAAAAAAGCACATTTGTCATCATGAATCTATATGCGGTGGATAAGCATAATGGGTTTATAAGCATTTCACATTAAATGGTAACTAACTCCTAAAACTCTTAAACCAAAGCTTTAGCTGTCTCCCATTGGAAAACCCCACAGACTATCACCTACAGCAGATTGATTAAAAAAAAATACACTACAGGTGTTAACTTGAATAGCAAAGGAAAATGAAGCACACCACTTTAAATGCCCTGTATAACTGATCATTTATGCATTGCCATCAGTCCCACCATGTAGTTTTGATGCACCTTGAGATACTTAATTTAAAATGTTTTCAGTCTGAGAGCATTTGTCTAAATTGAGCAATAAGCACTCTGCCCCTCAGAGAATCTACTAATGGAATTTAAATTAAAACAATGTGCACAAACAACACCCGTGGCACCATTTTTAAACACACATACACACTCACAAAATACCGATTCTCACACAGCATTCCTTCTTGAATCATCCCTGGGCTCTCCTAACCACTGTAAAGTGATAGAATATGCATAAACATGTCCATAAATCCACTGTCATGTCCAAAAACCAGGAGTTATGTGAGGGCGCATATGCAAAGAAATGAACTTAGGCTGTCTTGTGACTCTTCGTAAGTCCTCTGGGCTACCTTTTAGCATGTAAATCCCAAGCTTGCAGAGATACACGAGAAAGAGGGAGATTTAAAAAAGAAATGTGTGCATGTGAAAGAAAAGGGCAAATGCAATACATCATAGTCACTCCCATAAAACAGGGAAAAGATGAGAAGAGCCATAGAAAAGAGTATGAACTTGTAATAAGTCATGTCTGCAGAGCCCGAGACCTCGAACTTCACAGATGATTGGGCTTCCAGGGACTTTTTTGTGGTCTGGACTGTCTGTAATGCGTAAGGGCACAAGAAGACACCGGTATCTGCTCTCTTAACTCACCGACAGTGCTAACAGCAGCCAAGTCCACCCTCAGAGCCGAAAACTGATTCTGTCTGGCAGAGTTCCCTGCCCTCCCTTCTTACATGCTCATACTAGAGAACAAGAATCAGAAAGAAGAAGATCTCTGTGTACCACAGTAAATGTGTATGCGTGGGGGCATTCATGTGTGTGCTCAAGCTTGCGTTTATTTATGAGGGATGAACTTGTGAATTATACCTGAATCACCCCAGGGAGGCTTGCATAAAAAGTATTAATTTCTTTCTTCATGCCATTTTTACTTAAACCAGACTTCTAGCTAAATTGAATCATCATTCTCCATGCATGAAATTAAATATTCTCTAAACCATTACAACTGTATATTAAACACTTTAGTGTTTACGAACAACACATTACAACACAGAGTTGTGCAAAATTCAGAACTGAAGATTTTATTCGCTTTCAGTTCATGATTTCACATCTATCTATCTATCTATCTATCTATCTATCTATCTATCTATCTATCTATCTATCTATCTATCTATCTATCTGACCTACAAACCTTCAAACTTCAAGACTTTTTCTATTTTTTTCATAACTTTAAAATCAAGCATTTTCGAAGCCAACATTCAAATTTGTCTTTAAAAAAAACTTTGCTTTTCTAGATAAAATTAGTTACACTAATTATTAATTTCAATTAATTGTAGTTCTACTTCCTTCCATTCAAATCACACCCTTTATAGATTGTTTCAATGGAACCTAAAATGCATTTTCAATGCAATCATGAATGGTGCAGAACCCTGTTACAATGATGACCTCACCGCTCAAATACTCGCATTTAAACAACTGAGAGGGATATAAAACAGGATGTCCTGTGCGTCTCAAAGAGTGCAGGCACAGTGCAGGCAATTACAATAAAAGCCTGGATTTTGGTTAGCCATCATAATGATTTTCTAATGACACATCCCAAGTACAAAACCAAAACAAGATCCCACTAAGCTTGAAGCTGTTTGTGGGAGAGAACAGAATGTTTAGCAAGTACAAGTCCAAAACAAATGTAGCCGTCTTCACAAGATGTTCAGGGGAGGAACAGGATTCAAGTGTTTAGTCAAAGCTTTTGGACTGGGGAGAAGTAACTATAATCCATCCAAAGGGCTTCAACTACGTCTTACATAAAGCAGACTGGAGCTTTAATTCCATCTTTAGTTGCACTATGGTGTTTTGATAATCTCCAGAAAACTCATAGATCATATTTTTTTGACATTGTAAATTGGAATATCCTATCCGTGCATGCATGCAGTATGTCTCAAGTGTATATTTTGGCAGTCAAGAGTGGTCAGTGTCAATGTTGACTGACAGAAGTACACTAAGATTAGACATAAAGGTCCTGGGAAACCAACCACACCAATATCATATACAGTATCAATATTCCATTTTGGAGGAAATACTATAAACATATAGTTTAAGCTTAAAAGCAAATATTACCTTTCAAATGTGATTCCTGGGAATAAAATTACAATAAAACTGCACTGTTATAAGAAATCATGGATGCATAGTCCTGGAAAATAGGCTTCTACCAAGAACATAGATATTCAGAAAAAAACACAGTTCAGAGAATCCCCTGGGAAATACTGTTTCAGAACTAAAAACTAATTGCATTGCTTAGCCAACCAAGAGCCACGCACAAACCCCAACATGAAATCCAATTCCCCCAGCAAGGGTTAAACTCACAGTTGCACAAATTCTGAATTTAGGTCCTTTCTGGTAGACATGCTCAATCCCAAAGAGTGCTCGAAAAACCAATTAAAGAAACACAATAACGGGCAACAGAAAGGAAAATTAGCTCAGGCAGCAGACTGTGAAAACTCCTTGAATTAGAAAGGTGAAACAGACATGTAACCTAAGAAAGGAAGTAGCTTGCTCAGCATAAAACTGAAGAGATTCCCACAAAGCACAATTAAAAAAACCTTATTGCCTAATATACGACACATTAAAATGCACTGAAAGTTAACATCAGCGACTCGGGTTTCCTGGAAACACTGAGGACAAAAATAATAATGCATATTTCCCATGCAATCTATGTCATATCAATTGCAGTTGTTTGTTTATTTATTTCTACGTTCATTTGAGCAGGAAAGCAGTGTATGTCATCTCCAGCAGGGGCTGTAAGCATCCACCGAGCAACAGTGTGAGACCACAGAAATGCATCTTACCTTTGAAGGACAGGAAGACTCGTGGAACAGAGGCGGGTGGCAGGGAAGACAAAGGGCTGCTGTGGACCGAGACAGCTGAGAACACAGAGACCAGAAGGGTCCCTAGCACCAAAGTCCCGACTCCCTGCATGATCACTCTATCCAAAGACCCACAAGAGATTTATTCGGTCCTGCATGACAAGGGAGGGAGGAAGGGGGTGAGGATCAACATTAGACAGATATAAATGAGCTGGAAGAGTTCATCAATTTCACATATTTTCTTATTCAACAGAAGCAAATGGAAATTGTTAATAGAGCTAATAAGTTGAGTGATTTTTTTTAAACTGATATTTACATATTACTACTCAATTGGTTATTGAATCCTTAATATTGAGTCTACTGATGAATGGTAAGAAATTGTTCCAAATTCCTTGTGGAAACCATTCACTTTGTAATAATTTATTAAAATATTAATTATGCACGTTATAGTTTTTTAATGACCGTTTAGTTAATTTTGTCAAAAAGCATAAGTAAAATAATAAAACATTATAAATGTAAAATTACTTTACATAAATAATCACTGAAGTATAAAACTACAGCGGTTGATCTGTCACAACTAATGATTTCCCCCTCATTCCAAACAAATCAAATAGACCCATCAGCATATGACTTGCAAATGAACTTCATTCATCAATAGAACTGTCATATCCATTTTCAGCAAAAACATCTCTTTCAAAATATTTTTCCATCGGATTTTATCGGATGATCCGCTTAAAAATAATGTAGCCTATAAAAACATTTGGATAATAACTGTTCTGCTGATCTTCTGTAGGCTACAAACAAGTATTTATGATGGTGACGTAAAGCATAAAATATGCTAACCGTTCAAATAAAACGAAATGAATGCACAACTCACCTATAAAACGTCCGTCACAAACGATCCTGTGTGTCCCACTGTAGAAATCATTTACAATCCAGCGCAAAGAAAACGCACAGAAACAAAAACAATGCGTCCAGGCAAAAGTAACTGCATACACGTGTCCACAAAGTAGTTGCTTCTTTAAACTAATTTATGTGACTGATTCCGTGTCAGCTCAAATGAAGTGCGCGTATCCCCTCTCGACTGGAGTTTTTAAACCCGTCTCGTGTATTTTTGTCCACGGAGCAGCAGCAGCTACAGCAGCGCGCGCTTCAGGTCCACTGACTGTCTGCTGCTGAAGTAGTCTGGCAGGTGGATGGAGCGCTGTTACTCCCCCTGGGCGGAGACTTACCTTAAAAGTAACACCCATTTATGTTTTGAACGCAATTAGGCATTCCAAATACATGTGGCGAAACCAAAACAAAAGCATGAGACATGTTAGTAATGAGGGTGCCACGCTTATCTTATCACTAAATCACACGCAAACATGCGAACGACTCTCGCGTGCGCTCGCCTCGCGCTCACTCTCTATCACCCTGGGCGACGCCCACGCGCTGCACGCGTTCACAACAGTAGCACAGTTATTTGGAGATAATGGACAACAATTTCAGCGCAATGTTCTGAAAAGAAAGGAAGCAATTAGAGTAAAATTAGGCTAATAATATCTATATTTATTAAAACATTATGATATAACGCACCTCTTATGGAAAAAGCACCTTCCCTGCTAGTAAAGTAGCCTAGGCTATGATCACATGTGTGTGTGTGTGTGTGTGAAACCAAATTACAAAAGAAGCTTGTTTCACCTGCATAGAGCATATGGTCCTAAATAAGTCTGTATAGCATGCAAAATGTCAAATGAGTAGGATATCCAACAGTATTCATGGAACATAGCCTATACCTGATCCGAAAGTGTGCAACCAGCTATGTTTCCCATAAGGCCATGTGGCCACACAAGCTGAGTCGTCCTCAACCAATCACAAAACTGAAAACTAAAACAAATGTCCAAAAACTCAGATTTAAGTGCTATAGAGAAAGTTGCTCCACGTGGTTAAATTGCACTTAAATAGTACAAGTGAATTATTTTCATGGTTGTTAGTACTTCAAAAAACATCCAGGTCAAACAGCAATGTTAGCTGGTAGATGGAATATTTTGCCATGTTAAAGGACTAGTTCACCCAAAATTGTAAATTATCCCATGATTTACTCACCCTCAAGCCAGGTGTGTATGACATTCTTCTTTCAGACGAATACACGTTATTTTAAAAAATGTCCTGTCTCTTCCGAGCTTTATAATGGCAGCCCAAAAAATTTGAAGCCCATAAAAGCACATCCATCCATTATAGTAATCTCAAGGATTATGAGATTTGTTGAGATTTTTCTGTAAAAACGTTAGTTCAGAAGGATGATTTTGTTCATTTTAATGCATTATGCATTCTCAGCCAAGCCCCTCTCTGCTGTTTTTCACACAAGCACAGTTACAACCTCTGGGTCATAGTGCAATGTGGACTTTGCATGCATGCTTGTGTCTCAGTTTTTGTGCAAAAAAGTGCAAACTGATGTGCACCAAGTCTGCGCAAAACAGCCATTGCCTGACCACCGAAATGCCAGTAAGGGCTATTTATCAGAGATGCTGCAAAACACACATCCAAACCACAATACACAAACCTTTAATTAAAAATGCCCACTGAAGGATTTGTGAATTACATTTATTTATTTTCTTTACTGTTTTAGATTTAGTGCTTTAGTGTGTGTGTGTGTGTGGTTTAGGTATTCCCCATACATTAGGCTATAAGGATAGTTAGCATAGAAATACCAGACATTTTTGTGGGAAAATGTGTTGGTCCCCAAGGAAAACCGCTTATAAACCATACTAAATTATGTTTTTTGTAAACGTAAAAATGCTGTGAGGGTTGCGTTTAGGGGTAGGGTTAAGATTAGGAATCTCTCTCTCTCTCTCTCTCTCTCTCTCTCTCTCTCTCTCTCTCTCTCTCTCTCTCTCTCTCTCTCTTTCTCTCTCTCTCTCTCTTCTTGAAACTTTACAATAAAATCATCTATATGCTCTCTCTTTCTCTCTCTCTCTCTATCTCTGTGTGTGTGTGTGTGTGTGTGTGTGTGTGTGTGTGTGTGTGTGTGTGTGTGTGTGTGTGTGTGTGTGTGTGTGTTAAACAGAATAAGAATGAGAGCAATTTAGAGTGGAAGGGCAAATAATCAACAATGATTAATTTTAATGATATTAAAAATACACTGATCTTTAAAACAATGATATATATGGGCTGGAGTTCAGATTAATCACAAATAGTTTTTATTTTATTTTATTTTATTATTATACTGATTAATCTCTGCAAGATTTCTCTTTGAAACTGGAATGTGTGTTTTGCAAGCTCTCTCTCTGTTTGATGAGGCCACTGAAGAAGCACAGATGAAGATAGGCAGATAAGGGAGATATTTCGTCCTTTCAACTCCTGACTGTCGTCTAGCGAAGCATGTCATTCTGTGTGAGTGTGTGTTTGTGCACTAAAGGAAACAGACAGAAAGTCTGAAGTCTCGTTAGCCAAAATGACTCATTGGGACTGGATTTCAAAAGCCTTAGCCATGCCGACTCAATGTAGCACACAACAATATCCTTGAATATCACAGAATTAAACAGAAATGATTAAGCAGAGTACAGTAAGTGAGAGAGTGTGAACTATAAGTGTCTGGTTGCAGTCGGCTCAAGCAGACAGATAACAGGTGTGATGCAGGACGACAATGACACAGAGACATGGAATGGCCTTGATTTTCACACGCCAAGCCAAGGCAATTACCACTCGCAGCTCGGTAAAGCATCTCATTATCTTTGCATCAGCAGTCAGTCAAAGCACAGGCTCATGTGTGTGAGTATATTCCAATCTATTTCATAAGATAGAAAGGAGATGGTGATACACAATGGCTTAGTGGATTAAGTGTGATTTATGTGTGGTCTGTGCCGTAAAGTCTGATTTAGTGCGATCAACCCAAACGCAAAATATTTGCTCAGAATTTAAAATTCATATTTCTAAAAATTCAGGCCCCTCAAATTCTTATCATTTTCCATTATCTATATGCAGATATTTCCATGTAATTTATAGCTGCAGGCCTGGAACCTTAACTTGTACTGTATGGTTATCACTACCTTTTTAATTATCGGAATGATTTTTGCAGTTCTTTGTGACGCCTCATAATCTCATTTATGAGTATCATCAACTGCCATGATTGTACAACCAGATGCTAGGCAATTTAGATCAAATCAAAATGACATTCAAAACTAGACAGATGTCTTGGGATTTTTATGGAGTGTGTTAGACCGTATGGAATATTATAAGTGGGATCCATGGCCTCTTCCGACATTATCTTTGATAATAGTTAAAAACTGGATGGCTTCTGTGAAGGACATTATAGTAGAATGGAAAAACACTTATCACTTAAAATCAAGGAAAAGAGGGATTGGAGAAAATTACATAATTTCTTTGTAGTGACTTCAAAGATGGAGGTCAAAGAAACTTTTCTGTAGAGTGGAAGAAATATTACCCCTATGACAAAGACAATCCCTGCATCCCAGTATCCCTGCTTTCATATATATCGACTGTATGCACCAGAAACACAAGCAAGCAGCTATCTTTAGAATACTTCGATACTGTGTTTGAACTTCCGTTTTTGCAGCAGCTATATTTCTACGGCATTGCTGTCAAGGATTAATTTGCTGAAGTGGATTTATGTATTGTGAAGATTATCATGGGCATTGTAATGTTTACATATGTCATAAATGTCAGTAGACCGGGAAATTATTAAATGAGCGGCTCATTCATAAATCCGTAAGATCTTACCTTCATGCTATGGAAATACAAACCGGAAGACAGAACAAAACAAGCGCAAAGCTGAAAAGGTACAGGGCAACTTAAGGTCTAGAAGGCGAAAACCAGTATGTGAACTGACAAGCATGCCAGGATTCACAGTATTCATAAAACAGTCAAAAATTACACAGATGACCTACTATTTATGGCAATTCTGAAGTGCGCATCCACACTTTACTATCCCATAAGGCCAATGGAGACGATTTGCAAATAGAAGTGAAGCGACAAAACTGACACCGTAGGTCGCATGATGGTGACAACTTTATTCGACACACATTAGAACATACATTTTTAACAATCTTGAAGAAAGTTTCAAACCAAATGTATAGTACTATACAGTACGCGATTTTGAACACACCTAATGATATTTACAATCAAAATCTATTTAGCCTTTTTTAAAAGTCTTGCTTCTGTTTTTGGGGTCTACTAAAATTGATTTTCATGCTTGAACATTAACAGTATTTTTCACAAATTTTACATTATTGCAGCACTTCTCTTCCCAGTCCATCAGTAATGCTCTGGGCTGCGTTTCCCAAAAGCATCGTAAGCTTAAGTTGATCGAAGAGACCATTGGTGGCAATTGTTCTATGATCAACTTAAGCTTACGACTCCTGGGGTGTGTTTCCCAAAGCCAACTAATGGTCGCAAATTCTGTTGTTACCGACAAAATTCAATGGAACTTGTGACTATAGTTGGCTAACGATGCTTAGATGTTTAGTTCTGGTCGCTTTGAAGCCCCTCCTTCTGAAAAATCAAATGTGCTCTTATTGGTCAAGTCAAGTCAACTTTATTTATATAGCGCTTTTACAATGACGATTGTTTCAAAGCAGTTTCACATTGTTAAACAGGACAATGTTGCAACAAAATTTAATTCGGCTGTACAGTCGTTCTGGAGAAAACTGTAATGTTATCAGCTCATTTCAATTTATCATATAGCGACAATGTGGGCAGATCAGTATTATAGTTGATCAAGTTAATTTAGTAATTCATTTTATTTGTATATTTAATTGAAAACTTACATCAAAACTTTAGTGTCCCCAACTGAGCAAGCCAAGCCAAAGGCGATAGTGGCAAGGAACCAAAAAAATAAACCTTGGGAGAAACCAGGCTCAGTCGGGGTGCACGTTCTCCTCTGGCCTATTAACACACCGTGTATGATTATTATTCTGGCAACCTTACAGGTCAAAAATCATATTAGATCAGAATATTCGAAAGTTCGAGGTATCACGCAAGAGACGGGTTTATTGAGGATGATGCGTTGATAACACAAAAATATGAATATTTGAAGGATTGGAGTCATCGTGCTGGAGACAGGTTTATTTAGGATGACGTGTCGAGTAAACAATTATTGAACAGGAATGTTCGAAAGATCGTAGTCGTCACGCCGGAGACGGGTTTATTGGTCAATTGCTTTAAGCGTGTTTTCGGAAATGTCATGTTCCTTACCGAAATTGCCCCTTTTTTGAATATGCCTTGGGCAGAAATTATTTAAATAGGAATATCGGGACGTGCGTTTCAGGGAGTTCAGAAACAGTGCTTACTGATCTAGAGAATAACTCCCATTAGACGTCTTGTTCTTTGAAAATTTACAGACTTTTCAACAACATTGCACGGAATAAAGTTGAAAATATAAAAAGGCATAAAAGGTAATACACACACACATGCATGCACGCACACGTGCACACACACACACACACACACACACACACACACACACACACACACACACACACACACACACACACACACACACACACACACACACACACAAACCCTCTTTTAAAGCTAACAGTGTTGATTCATGCATGGTCACAAAAAGATTACAAACACACACACGCACTTAATCATGTTCATAAATATCTGTGCTTTGTTTTGCCTAATTTCTTTCAAGACCGGCCTGCAGGAATAAGCAAGCTCACACACAGGTCAGATCTGCTCCGGTGTATGTAATGACTGATCATATACTCACCCCTCAGCACAGGAGCTACCTTTTACTTTTGAGACAAGACATTAAAAATGCACAGCCTCTGCCACCACTCTCAGGACTCCAGCCTACTGTTCATTAGCATTTAAATGGGAAAGAGATAGCCCTGTTTGCCTGCAAGTCATATACCTACAGCAAAGAGCGGAGAGACTTCAGTAGACTTCCTATACAATTCTACACCTCTTCTGAATCTATCACTTAAACAACTGAAAATAACTATAATAAACCGAATGCTTTTATCTCTGGCTGCTGACAAAAGACTGCTGGATTCTAAGCAAATTAGCTGTTGTGTTTTGAGGACAGTTTAGATTAGTTCAGCAATGCTGTTTCCAAAGCAGTTCACTGAACATCAATGCTGGCTATTTAATTTACATTTGCATATTCATGAGAACAGATATGGTTTGTTACCTTCTCAGTGTTTGTACTAGAAATTTACATTTTAACCAGTTAGTTTTACAATTGTTAATTAACAATCTACAATTGTTAATTGATTGTATTTAATTAACATAAGCATGTTTTGTTGTATTTACAAATAGTCAAAAATGACTCGAAATGATTTAATAATTTTATTGGTTATCATTAGCATAACCACAGAAAACTTTTCAAATAATTGTTATTTTTCAAATATTATTTTTGTTGAGTTCTCACCAAAAACATGTTTGTTGACCAGCATTTTTGTTGGTTAACAGAACCAAACTTGTGCATGAATCTGGTCTTTTTAGCAGGCTAGCATTATCAAATCTGTTTTGAGTTATGGGAAGACAGGCTGCTTTGCCTGAAAGATCAATCTGTCAATCTGTGGAACAAGTAGCTTAAAAGATGATAGTCTGCTTGTGCTTGATCTTTTCCAGATCCTGAACTGATGAAACTCATACAGTCATGTTTCAAGGGAAATAGAGAGAAAGTTGAACTAAAGGCTTATGCGTGTTTCCGATTTGACACCTCAGAAAAGCAGCATATTTTAATAATGTTTTGTTTGCGGTTTGCATGCTAGCTTTTGATTAAGAGACCTGCTATCTCTTTTACAGTAACAAAAGACTGAGTGTCACTGGATTTTCCTTGTTCCCAGGGATGAAACTATAAGCTTCACTGCAGTGGTCACATATGGATCTAATCATGGCTGTTACAAACTGAGGTGTCCCACGAATAACAACAATGGTTTCATTTTCAAATGGCCCCCCGTCTGAAAGAGCCTCTTTCCTCACAACCCGCGGCCAGCAGGGTTGTGTAACCATCATCCTGTCAGAGTTGGCTGAATAAAACCCACCTCAAACTCCTACTTGCCGCCCCAGAAGACCACAGACGGCCCCTATTTGGACGACTAGCCCGGTGAGCGCTGCGGAGACATGCTCCAAATCTGAACTATGTACTGAATATACAAAATCCAATGCTCTAGTGACCAAGGAAATGGGCTGAAGACAAGAAGGATTCTACTGAAGTGGAGGTGATGGTTTTAGAACAAGAAAAATATGCTTGTGTGGGTCTTTTTAGGGGATGGAAAAGAATGATCCAAGAACTGGACTTACAAGATCTAATTCACTTGGGATTAGATAAATACAATGAGAAATGCAGGAGGAAAGGCAGGAACTACTGATGTGGGTCACCGCAGACTTGAGATACATTACTACAGTCTGCTGGATACACAAGAGTAGAACTATCTTGTCTTTATATGAACTGTCTATGTACGCAACAACCTTCCTGAATAGTTCAGACTTTTTTTTTTGCTTTCATGTTATTCCAAATCCATATGACTGTTTCTTTCATGGAACACAAAAGGAGCAAAATCATGAAGTCTGATAAATGATGACAGAAATTTATTTTTGAGGTCTTCAAGCCTCTGTTGAACATATTTAACATCAGTTTGACTGACAGACAGACATGATTTTAAAAGGTTTTAAAATGTTATTTATTCCTGTAATAGCAAAACTGAATTGTAAGCATCCTTACTCCAGTCTTCAATCATATATGATTCTTCAGAAATCATTCTAATATGCAGAGGAGGAGGTCAATTCCTATGATTTCATATGACTGACCTAACCTCAAACCCCACCCCTAAACATACCCATCACTGCAGTATAGACAAATCATACAAATGAAAGTGTCTGTTCAATATATTGTGATTTAGCCGCTGAGAAAGTGTCAGCAGAAACGCAGCAGGAGTCAGATTACACTCATCGTGATGAGCGTGATGAGAGCTGAGGTAAACGCGTCCACACTCGCGGCAGTTGTTCTCAGCACGTGTTCAGTCTGGCGCGTTTTCAGTTCATGCCATTGGAAGATTAACTTTCATAGGAATTAACTTGAGAAGATACAATTCTCACCTTGCTCCACCGGCCGCACCGTTTCCATGAATACCTGAGCCGAGCTGAGCTGTGAGTGCGACCCATAGACCGTAAAAAAATACGGTCGACCCCATCCCCCATGTACGGAAATGGCTCCCTCTGCTGGCTGTAGACTTTAACGTCTGGCCAAACATTTTACCGATGACGCAAATCGACGATATTTGCGTCCGGAGTAACTTTTCCAGAAATAAAATGCATAAATCTCTCAGGGGGATATGAGAGGGGGGAGCACGATCATTCGAATATACTCCAGGGTTTCTACTGATAGAAAGCCATATGCTAATCACTGAAGTAACCCTTTAATATTTTTGTGGAAATTATACATTTCTTAATTCTTCAAAATGATTTATGAATAAGCCGTTTGATGACTCATCGCAGTAGTCTATGGTCAGATATGCTGACATACTCTCAGTTGCCCTGATTTAGGGCAGTGAGAACGACTAAAACCCTGAATCACTGAGCTACATCTGAACATGTTTAAATCCTGTGAATTAATCCTTATTCCTGTTGTGGATATAAGGATAAGCATGTCATAAATGTCATAAAAGCTCAGAATAAAGTAGGTTTTCATGCAATTTTCTTTGCACTCCTTTGACCAATTGATCCAATTTGGGGGTGGGGGGGCATATTGTTTCTCTTTTCTTCTCTTCTGATCTGTGAACTGTTCTGGTTTTGCTTATCTGTGATTTAAAATATATATATTTTCCCATTTGTACCTCGCTTTGGATGAAAGCATATGATATGTGAATAAACGTTTTCAAGGGTTACGTAAACAAATACACAATATTTGAAGACGAAAAGCACAAAAACATGCTCTCATGCCCCTCTTGGTTCTTCATTGCATGTTCGAGTATAATCAAAAGAAGCTAATTTGAATGACACAGATGTTTAGATATCAACAGCATTGTCATTCATAGTACAAGGGTAACATTCAAACTAAAAAGTCATAAATCAAAGCTTTTAAAGTGACTTAAGGAGCTTCCCTGAAAGATTATATAACTCTATGACAACACAACAAATATGAGTAGATAAGAAAGGCAGCAGTGTTAGATGAAAGTGTCATTTAATGTGATAACCAGCACCACTACCTTCACACATCTGTTCCAGGAATTTCCAATAGGATGTATGTTTTCAAGAGACATCTTACCCAGATGTCAGTGCTCAGTATGAGTATCTGGTGCATGTGCAAGCTCGCTATGGTTCGGATTAAACGCCAAAAAACACAACATGTGGCTCTGATCTTACAGTGATGACACATCTGCCCTTTTATTAATCCTTGAGGAATGTTTGTGATTGGTTGGGCTGTGCTCCATATCATTACCCTCCTTAAGTAACAAAACCCCAGCCTGGATTTCCACAGCTATGGATCTATATAAACCTCACTGCAAGGCCTGTCAAAGAAACATATAATATATAAGCAATTATTCTTGTTTAAAAGCCAAATAACATGGTTGTTTGCCTTAAAGATTAAATCTGCTGAACGGCCTTGATCCTGCATGCTTTGAATACGATGCTGTTTTGTCACTTTCCCACAAACGTTACCTTTTTTATATATTAATAATAATAATTATTATTATTAATAGTCCTTTTAGTGAGTGCTTAATTTTTAACAATGGAAAGGTCCCATTAATGTTAGGCTAAAGGTTCTTCGTGGAACAATCAATGCAAATAAAGAACCTTTACTTTTAAGTAAAAGTATTATTGTAAAATTAATCTTAAACTATTAAAAATGTACAGAAAATTAATTGCAGGTTTATTATGGAAGCCCGTTTCCGCCACTGAATAATAATAAAAAAAAGACTAACTTTTTTTCTTAGAATTCTGACCTTTTTTCTCTCAATTGCGAGTTTTAGAGTCAGAATTCTGAGATATAAACTCATAATTGCATGTTATAAAGTCACAATTTAATTGCAAGTATATATCTCAGAATTCTGACTTTGTAACTCACAATTGTGAGAAAAAAAGTCTGAATTGTGACTTTACAATTCACAATTGTGAGGAGAGAAAAAAATGAATTCTGAGATGAAAAAAAAGTCGCAATTACTCTTTTTTTTTTATTTAGTGGCGTAAACGGGCTTCCATAGTTTACATCAATTTAACAACAACACAAAAAACATTTACGAAAATATTGACCTGGGAGAGCACCACGACGCATGCATTTTGTGATGACTCAAGACCGGAAGTAGTTCCGTAAACACGATTTGGATGTTGATATTATTTTGTAAATATAAAGCGTAAATTATGTTTTATGTTTTGTTTTTTTTGCGCACACAAGGTAGGTGTGTCGCTTCATAAAATTGAAGTTAAAACACTGTGGTCACTTGGATTATAATGATGTCTTCCCTATCATTCTGGACCATGAATGTGTTTGTTCCCAAATGAGGGACAGAAAGAGTTATCATCATAAATATCTTATGGGTGTGGAATGACAGGATGATGGAGAGTAATCAATGACAGAATTGTCATTTTTTGGGGGGGCGAACTAACCATTTACATAATAAAAAGCACATTTTTGAGAAAACTAAATTAGAATGTTTATTGCTGACATTTAAGTCATGAAATAGATTTTAGATTCAAGATGCCTGTAAAAAAAACATTCAAATTATCAAAACACAATATGATACAAAACAATATAATAAAATAGGAAGCTCATTTATCTTTTTCCAGACATATATAGAGACTGTCATCGTACCATCCAATTAAATGTGTAACCTCTTCACTATAGCATGCATATTGTATGTGTGTTCTTTTCTCACAAGGCGTATTATAATATGATCTTCAAAAAAAGCTAATTCAGCAGGAACAAAACGATTCGAATGGTTAACCTGCAGACCTCTTTTCAAAATGAGTCAATTAAAACCTCCATACCTGAGCAACATTTCTGCTGCATGAGCTGAAAAGTTCAAGCACTGTAACCTCATGTGACCTCTTGCTCATTACTCTCACTGGTATGCAGGGGGAAGCTTGACAGCAATGCCACTCTGAATCATAAATATTTAGTTATAGCTTAATGATCAGTTCTAATTTTAACTGAGTTTGCATCTTAAATTAAATACAGAGTCACAAGACTGTGTTTGCATAAAGCACAGGTAAGACGCTACTGGGGGTTAAGAAAGCACTCTCAACTTGACATGCTAATTTTCAATCAGACAAATGAGGTACTAATGAGACACAACATTTTACACTGATGAGCATTTGACTGATGAGGTGACATTAAAAACACACAACTAATCATTGTTCATAAATCTGTCCACTAATACAACAATTCAGAGTCAATGTTTAAAACATACCATTCTAAAGTTTGGGCTCAGGAATGTTTATTTTCTGTTTCAAATAAAACCTTTTAAAAGTGGAGAAATTATGCTGAAAATTCAGCTTTGCAATAGCATGAATAAATATGTTTTTAATATATTAAAATAGAAAACAATAACAATTGAAATAATATTTCTAAGTTTTATTGTGTTTTTGATCAAATAAATGCAGCCTTGGTGAACATAAGAAACGCAAAAATAAAATTGACCAATTCCAAACTTTTGAATGGTAGTGTCTACAGTATATCTCACCTAAAGGATTATTAGGAACACCATACTAATACTGTGTTTGATCCCCTTTCACCTTCTGAACTGCCTTAATTCTACGTGGCATTGATTCAACAAGGTGCTGAAAGCATTCTTTAGAAATCCATTAGAGAATGGGTCAGTGGAGGTCATAAAGGTATGGACATGGTCAGAAACAATGCTCAGGTCTGTGGCATTTAAACGATGCCCAATTGGCGCTAAGGGGCCTAAAGTGGTCCAATAAAACATCCCTCACACCATTACACCACCACCACCAGCCTGCACAGTGGTAACAAGGGATGATGGAGCCGTGCGCTCATTCTGTTTCCAAATTCTGACTTTTGATTTTTGATTAGACATTGAGAACACAAATGCTTTGCTGCATACCTCGGTTGTAACAAGTGGTTATTTCAGTCAAAGTTGCTCTTCTATCAGCTTGAATCAGTCGGCCCATTCTCCTCTGACCTCTAGCATCAACAAGGCATTTTCGCCCACAGGACTGCCTTGTATATACACCGATCTGGCATAAAATTATGGGCAAGTGTATGCATTTAATCGGGGCCAGTTTGAGAAGGGCTAAATTATGATGGCTAGATGACTGGGTCAGAGCATCTCCAAAACTGCAGCTCTTATGGGGTGTTACCGGTCTGCAATGGTCAGTATCTATCAAAAGTGGTCCGAGGAAGGAACAGTGGTGAACCGTCAACAGGGTCATGGGTGGCCAAGGGTCATTGATGCATGTGGCGAGCGAAGGCTGGCCCGTGTGGTAGGGTCATACAGACTAGCTACTGTAGCTCAAATTGCTCAAGAATTTAATGCTGGTTCTGACAGAAAGGTGTCAGAATATCCAGTGCATTACAGTTTGTTGCGTATGGGCCTGTATAGCCGCAGACCAGTCAGAGTTCCCATGCTGACCCCTGTCCACTGCCAAAAGCACCAATAGTGGCACGTGAGCATCAGAACTGGACCAATGGAAGGT
Organism: Pseudorasbora parva; assembly: GCF_024679245.1. Lineage (NCBI taxonomy): Eukaryota > Metazoa > Chordata > Actinopteri > Cypriniformes > Gobionidae > Pseudorasbora > Pseudorasbora parva. The sequence goes on along the minus strand of NC_090183.1, from coordinate 37,503,678 downwards.
GGTGGCCTGGTCTGATGAATCACTGTGTTTTACATCACGTGTATGGCCGGGTGCGAGTGCATCGCTTACCTGAGAAACACATGGCACCAGGATGCACTATGGGAAGAAGGCAAGCCGATGGAGGCAGTATGATGCTTTGAGCAATGTTCTGCTGGGAAACCTTGGGTCCTGCCATCCATGGGGGCAACTTACAGGACTTAAAGGAACTGCTGCTTACATATTGGTGTCAGATACCACAGCACACCTTCAGGGGTCTAGTGGAGTCCATGCCTCAACGGGTCAGGGCTGTTTTGGCAGCAAAAGGGGGACCAACACAATATTAGGAAGGTGGTCATAATGTAATGCCTGATCGGTGTATAATATATCTCCTTTTGTGCTTGATGAAAAAAGGCAGCCAGGTTTAAAATAACATGGGTTAAGTATCTGTTTAAAGAAGACTGCTTATGGCTGCATACACACATGTGGTCTTTATTTGTGGTAACCATCATGGTATGGAGCACATTAAAGTAGGTGTTCAGGTCAGGCTTTGATAGACAGCGAAATGTCAATCACAATTCAAACATCTTGAAAAAAAAAGGGTATATACCCTCCATCTCCTTCAGGTCAAAATATAAGATAGTTGTTGTCTTTTGATCAAAAATGTTTATCTGAATACCAAAACCTCAACCAAGAGGTACCATGCTGTAAAACTGACAAGCTTCTCTCAAAGCAGCAAGTGCTCTGCAGCATTTTACAGCTAGAACTTTAATTTACACCTTTAATTTGGCATTAGCTGATGCGTGAGGTGCATTTTTCGCTTCACACGTTCTCAGTGTTCATGCTTGTCTTACCTTCCTACTCACCTTCAAACACTCACTCACCCATCTCTCTCTCTCTCTCTCTCTCTCTCTCTCTCTCTCTCTCTCTCTCTCTCTCTCTCTCTCTCTCTCTCTCTGTCTCTCTCAAGCAACAAAACTAAAATTTAAAGTGATAGTGCGGCCATTAATGGAAATTCTGTCATCATTTATTCACCCTCATGGCATTTAAAAAAGTGGCCCGGTTTCACATACATGGCTTAGATAAAGCCAGGATTAGGCCTTAGTTCAATTTGGACATTTATGTAGCTTTTATAAACATGCATTAGAAAAAAAGAAAGACGCATTGGTGTGCAAAACAATGGCTCTGGCATAATGGCTCTTGAGACAAAACAATGGCTCTGGCATATTTTAAGACAGTTCCGACAACTCAAACATGCATTTTAGTCTGGGACTATAGGCTTAAGACATGTTTAAGAAAACGGCCAAGTATGTACTCCTTTCTTCTGTGGAACATAAAATAATATTTTGAGAAAATAAATATTAGTATATACAGTTTATTTCATTATTAAGTTTCAAAATAAATCTTGAGGAGGCGCCAGCTTCAGATCACATGATCTAAAATGTCAAAATTACTTAGTGGCCTTTCGAAAGAATGATCTGGCTGCACAGTGGCTGTATCATCGGGCTATAAACCAATACTATAACTACCACAGACATTGAGAGCTACGTATCCCAAACAATAATACGATTGTTGCTCAAATTATATGATAAATGATTGCACATGGTGTCCCAAATCCTATTTTTCTAGCCTTATGTACTGGGGACAAAAAACACAAGACTATTCTCTACCACATTCTTCTTGATACCTAATTTTCTGTCTTTATAGTCTTTCTTTTTGATCATGGCACTGAAATAAATCGCTCTAGTCTGTGTGGTGCCAAGCCTTTATATACCTCTTTAACTATTGTGTATGTGTATGTGTATTTGTGTGTGCATGTCTGATACCTTTGCTCATGGGCCTGGGGGATTTTATTCTGTCAGGTCTCAAACAGCACTATGGGAAATATGAAACACTGATAGGACCTGCCTATGAACTGAAGCTGATAACAGACGATTAGAAGTGTGTGTGTGTGTGTGTGTGTGAGAGAGAGAGAGAGAGAGAGAGAGAGAGAGAGAGAGAGAGAGAGAGAGAGAGAGATTTTAATGACTTGTGAGTAAATGAAGGTTTGTTTTATCCACTTCAAACAAGCATTTATCTGCAAAGCACACCATAATTTCAATTCAGTGCAATAACTGCCATGATTAGGACTAATTCATTCACAGCCTGAAGTAATTAAGTGCAAATACTGAGTTTGAGCTTTAAAATCATGATATAAAAAAAAGAAAAAGAGCTGAACAAAAATATTTGTGCTCATTCCACATGCACTATGTAGCTTGCGGTTATTTTTCACTGACTTCAAACTGCAAAGAGGAACATACAGCGCCGCAGTGTTGATTAAAACTGATGCTCCAACATGAAAATGAGTCACTCGTGAAGAAATCAAAGAACTATCGATGTCTCTCTCCCTCTTTCTCACTGTTTCTCTGTCAGTCAGAGGTTGGTGCTCCTCTAATCAGCTGTCATCAGTGTAAATGTGAGCCGACTGCTCTTGGCCACTGAGGACATCAGGCAGCTCTCTGCTGTCAACTCCCATTAGCTCTCACTAGCGTCATAGCAGACTTCTGCCCCATTAGCAGCATGGCACTATATATTATACATACCATAGCCTAAAAAAGGTGTTATGAAACATTTGTCAGGCCAGAAATACCGCCATCTGACCATCTGCGACATGGATGTTTGAGAAACAAAGCACAGATGTGGGATCATAAAAGCAGGAACATCCTCCCAACATTTCAACGAGTGCGTTTACATGCACAATCGTGTACCGATTATGCTTAATAATCCAGTAATTCGACTCCTTGAACTGTGTTCTTTTTAGTTTAAGTCAAATAGTTTAAATCTATTTCCAGATAAAGTGTGTTGCACTACCCCAGTATCACTCTCCTTCAGACATTCTGGTGCTTTATTCAACATGTGCACGTCTTGTGTGCATATGAGTTTATTTTAGTGTCAACACCAGAGAAAAACATGCCAATTTCAAAATTAATTTTGACTTATGTTGACAGGTTTTTATATTGAGCTGATTATTAATACATGTAAACACAATCAATGTTATATTCACAATTTATAACTTCATAGATTGTTTACAGGAAAAACCTTTGGAATATGCAGATAGATCAAAGAATAAAAACAGAAACAGAAGTGGCAAAAAATGTGTGAAAAAAAACTCAAATTCTACAAAAAACTTTCTAGAAGTTTTCTAGCATTCACTACAATATACAGTATAGGGAAAATAACGGATATGGTGGTCGTCATCACTATAAAAACTGTAGAAACAAGAAACTATCGATTGCTCCTCAGAGATAACCTCCAACCCTCCACCTGCTGTCGTGATGGAGCCTCAGCCTAGGTGGCCTGATCTGCACTATACGGGAAAGTGCGAGGGGATTGGTTGGGGAGTGGGGCATCTCACCCTTTGGCTTTATATCTGAGGAGTTTTGCATGTGACCAGCTGCACAGGGGGGTCCTTTCAATATTAATGCAGCACCAGGAGGTTTAAAGCTCAGCCTAAGAGAGAGTTGACAGGTCTGTGCCGATGGCTGGTATTGAACATATGTGCACCTGCATGTGTTAATGCCCGTGACCCAACTGGGACCAGTTAACACAATTTTATCCACAGCGGCAAAGCACATTCTGAACATAAAGCAGCATTACAACAGCATGTGGAAAGTCACTTTGGATAGTTTACCATGTAAAATGGGAAATCTTTGTAATATTTCATCCATGGGGAGAAAAAAATCTGACCTGCTGAATTCACGAACCAAGCATATCCATGGATATCAGTCTAGTTATGGAATATGATCAGCAGCCTAAATGTTGAATAAAATTGATTAATAATAATAATTGTCATCAGTGTTGAGGCTAACACATTACAAGTAATGTGAGTTATGTAATCAGATTACTTTTCCCAAGTAACTAGTAAAGTTACACATAACTTTTTTTATTTACAACAAAATATTATGACAGGGACTTTGCATTTTCCACACACAAAAAAATAAATATATATATTATTAAAAACAAACAAGTCCAACCCGGGTGAGAAAACGTAACACAAAAGTAACGTAATGCATTACTTTCCATAAAAAGTAACTAATGCAATATTGTAACACATTACTTTTAGAAGTAACTTTCTTTAATTATAATATATTGTTTTATTTTAATTATAAATATTTTATAATTACATTTATTTTCATAATTATCATTCAATTTCTAATAATTTTGTTAAATTATTAAATAAAAATATAATATTATACATGTATATGTACATGTACAAGAACACTTTATTAATTAATGTATAACATTATCTATTAAATGGAACAATTAAGTGACCCTACGATGTCTTACTTATTTTAGAGTGACAAAAATAATGTGTGTTATTCAGTAACTCTATCCGGGTCAGGATCTGTATACAAAAACGGACTGATGACTGAAACACAATCCCATACATTCTAGCTCTATATTAAAATGTGTTTATTGTTTATCAATTGAGGATTGCCTATTTGGTTTTACACAAAGATCTTTCCACACAAGCAAATCTGCTTTTCCACCGTTGCCCAAACGGTTAATTTTAAGGAATGATTCTAGTTTAGCCAGAAAGACTCGGCAGAATAAATACTGAGACAATTATCCATTTATTACAACCCAGCAAGCAATAAAGTACTTTGGCATAGGCCCCGTCTGTAGCTCTCAATTTGAGGGTCCGGACTCTGCATATCCTGCCTGAAGACGAAAGCAGAGGCGCAGCCGACCCCCCGTGAGGTATGGAAAGGACCATCCTGGTGGTGGTAGGGTGGATGTAGGGAAGGAGTTGACTTGGAAGTGGAGGGGAGGATGGCGGTAAATTGGAGCGTCAGCATCTGCGAACTCAAACATGAGTAAGTACCGATCTTTTATCGAACTCAAACATGAGTAAGTACCGATCTTTTATCGAACTCAAACATGAGTAAGTACCGATCTTTTATCGAACTCAAACATGAGTAAGTACCGATCTTTTATCGAACTCAAACATGAGTAAGTACCGATCTTTTATCGAACTCAAACATGAGTAAGTACCGATCTTTTTTCGAACTCAAACATGAGTAAGTACCGATCTTTTATCGAACTCAAACATGAGTAAGTACCGATCTTTTATCGAACTCAAACATGAGTAAGTACCGATCTTTTATCGAACTCAAACATGAGTAAGTACCGATCTTTTTTCGAACTCAAACATGAGTAAGTACCGATCTTTTATACCCAAGTATTAGAATGTGATTGGATAGATAAATAGTTGAAGTGACATAATAAAGTCTTCCCAGCAGAAATTATGCTAAAGCTTTAATTTATATTATTTCCATTTTAACTTAGTCAGGCACGACATGGTTACAAACCGGCCCGGAACTGTAACATGTCTGTAAGATGTTGCCACTCAGGATCGGTCATTTGTCTGTTGCCTGGCTGTCAGTTTCTCTGTAGGTGTCTTTTTGAGTAACATAAACAGGTTAAACAAGTTAAAGGGGTACTTCAGCACTGGGAATCTGTATTTAAACTGGGTCATTAATGTAGTAGAAATGTGAAATTATTTTTGAATTTGGTGACTGGTCACACTGATCACATCTCCCACCGCCTTCATCTTCATAAAATCAGTTCAGTTAGAGAACAGACACTACAATTAAAAACTGAATGTGACTGTTCAATGCAATGTGATTTAGCTGCTAAGGGAGTGTCACAGCACAAACGCTGCAGGAGTGAGATAACATGAATGAGCTGAATGAGTTCTCATGATGAGAGCTGAGGTAAACGCAACTGCGCTCGCGGCATATACATTCACAGCGCATGTTCAGTCTGGCTTTTTTAGTTCATGCCTTTGGAAGCTTAACTTTGAATAGGAATTTGAATATACTCCAGGGTTTCTACTGATAGAAACAAAGCCATATGCTAATATGTGGTTGCTATTTACATCTTATACTGTCTGTAAACTTACCATGGCAATGATTAATGCATTTGTTTTACATTCCAAAGAGATCTTCGGATTGGCACATAATGCTGAACTTAAGCTAAGCAACGGGAAGCAACGGTTTGGCCTGACGGTGGAAAAGTGGCTTAAGAGCACATCTTTGAATGGTGTAAGGATATAAAGGTGCTGGTTATATAATTAAATTATATAATTAAAAAGCTGATTATTTCACTAATTCCGTTCAAAAAGTGAAACTTGTATATTATATTAATTCGTTACACACAGACTGATATATTTCAGATGTTTATTTATTTAAGTTTTGATGATTATAACTGACAACTAAGGACAATCCCAAATTCAGTATCTCAGAAAATTAGATTACTTAAGACCAATACAAAAAAAAGGATTTTTAGAAATCGTGGCCAACTGAAAAGTATGAACATGAAAATCATGAGCATGTATAGCACGTTTTATATTCAATATTTAAAATTACTGGCACTGCTCAGGTGTCATGAGAGCTCAGGTTGCTCTGATAGTGGCCTTCAGGTCTTCTGTATTGTTAAGTCCTGGCATATCGCATCTTCCTCTTCACAATACCCTCTAGATATTCTATGGGGTTAAGGCAGTGTTTCTCAAACTTTTTCTGCCATTCCCCACTTTGGAGGTAGGGAAGGGCCACGAGCCCCACAAAAAAAAATCACCCAACAAAATGGTAATTATCTAGGCTTTAAGTTTGCCTGTTAACATTTATTTGATTAACATCACATTTAAACCTTTCATGTGTACAGTCAAAATATTTTAGCTGAGTTTTTTTTAAGGCAACGTTATTTTAGAACGTTTCATCTTAATGTTTCTATGGCAACGCGTCATGTTTATCACGTGACTCACCATAATCAAAATAGCGCTGAATGACAGATGTATCGCTTTTATTACGTTTTTTTTCTTTTTTATTCAAAATATTGACATACTTGCTTACCATGTCATCAACTGTCTAATAATCCAATTGTAGGTGTGTTTTGCCATTTAAACCCCTTTATAAATGATCTTGATTTTGATCTATAATGTGAGATGATCTATAATGTGAGATGGGCTTCTCCTGGAATAAGTAAGTGACCAGTGAACTGGGAGAAGAATCGAGCAAACTTTATAGTTACTTACACTATGTGTATCTGATATGAATAAAACATGTCGGCCAATTATATTTGAATGGATTGTTATTGCTGCTTCCAAAGACACCAGTGTGTATTCTACAAACTCTAAATGTATTGTTTTACTAGTACTTGTGTATTTAAATGTTACCTATTCAATTAAACCTAAAATAAACAGTATGCGGTTAAAAACACTGCATGACGTATGTCAAGAGCTGAGCGCGTATGCATCTGGCTCAGTGCCAGCCGAAGCGCGTCCCACCGTTTGAATCTGACAGTTATGTCACGTCACTAAACATTCTAAATCCCATATGTGGGTCCGTACTCTCAGGGGCATAGAAATAAAAATCCCATGTGGGACCGCTCAAAAGGTTAATAGAGATGGGCACAAAAAATTAACACATTTCCTCCCGTTTGTCGTGCCCCACTTGTCATGTCTCTATTCCCCACCAGTGGGGCGCGCCCCACACTTTGAGAAACGCTGGGTTAAGGCCAGACGAGTTTGCTGGCCAATTAAGAACAGGGATCCCATGGTCCTTAAACCAGTCTGTTGTTCATGAGTGGCTTGACACAAGAAATGCGAGAGCTGAAACCCATGTCTTGCATCTGTCTGTGCGTAGTGGTCCTTGAAGCACTGACTCCAGCTGCAGTCCACTCTTTGTGAATCTCCTCCACATTTTTGAATGGGTTTTGTTTCACAATACTTTCCAGGGTGCGGTTGTCCCTATATTGCTTGTACTCTTTTTTTCTACCACATCTTTTCCTTCCCTTTGCCTCTCGATTAAAGTGCTTGGACACAGAGCTCTGTGAACAGCCAGCCTCTTTTGCAATGACCTTTTGTGTCTTGCCCTCCTTGTGCAAGGTGCCAATTGTTGTCTTTTGGACAACTGTCAAGTCAGCAGTCTTCCCCATGATTGTGTAACCTACAGAACTAGACTGAGAGACCATTTAGGTCACTCACAAAACACTCTGCAGGTGTTTTGAGTTAATTCGCTGATTAGAGTGTGGCACCAGCTGTCTTCAATATTGAACCTTTTCACAATATTCTAATTTTCTGAGATACTGAATTTGGGATTTTCCTTAGTTGTCAGTTATAATCATAAAAATTAAAAGAAATAAACATTTGAAATATATCAGTCTGGGTGTAATGAATGAACATAATATACAAGTTTCGCTTTTTGAATGGAATTAGTGAAATAAATAAACTTTTTGATGATATTCTATTATATGACCAGCATCTGTATTTGCAGCGATGCGTGGCAGGAGAAGTTGTGCTGAAAGCCCTTATATGGAGATGTTTTGGGTGTGCATTAATTACAAAACATACTGTATATGCTCCCGTAATTAGCATAATCTGAACAAATCATAAGTGTATATACCTGTTGTGAATTCCCCACAAAATTTGCATTAGAACTTTTTATGTGCACGTAAAAACCAAATAACAAAATATTATTTCAGAAATGTGCCTATTTTCAACAGCTGTTCGTGAGTCTTTCAAATATGTGGATTCTTTTGACCTCTGCTAGACCACATTTATGAGATTGTAATGTCCATCAGGTTTGCCATGCTTGTTGAGACTGGTCACGCTGAACAAAATGAGCTTTGCCACACTACAAACCACACACACACACACGCACACACACACACACACACACACACACACACACACACACACACACACACACACACACACACACACACACACACACGCACACGCACACGCACACGCACACGCACACACACACGCGCACACACACACAAAAGCTGTTATTGCTTAGCACAGTTTGCAGACTTTCAATTATTCCCATTACCAAGTGCTTTTATGGCTTTAATGTGCTGACTATGATGTGGCCAATGAACATTAAGGATAAACATTGGTTTATTCATAGCTGAATGTGAGCATGATGATAGATGTGGGCATAATTGTTTCTGTCTTGCAAGCAAAGTATCTTTCACATATTCAAAAACACCATCACCATCTGTTATAACTGCTTCATAGAGGGTATCATCACTAAATGTAAGCACCTGAGGTTTCCCTGAATACATGAAACCCCAATGAAAAGAAAAGAAGAAGGGCTGAAGAGATGAAGAGAAGGGCAAGTCTCACCTGTATGTGATGAATTATTCAGTGAAACAGCTAAGACTGAGCGCTATGGTAAAGGAAATGCTTCAGGCTTGCTTAAGGTGACGTCCAACATGTTCCATCTGTGATAATCTGTCACAGACAATCAGAAAATGAGCGCAAGTACAATTAACACACACACACACAAAGAAATACACATATACAAACACACTCCATCTCACACTATCTAAGCAGCATCTCAGAGAATTGTGTTACCATAGAGACAGAGGGATGAGTATTTTAATGAATAGTGCATGATGGGTGAAGAGTAAATACTGTTTAATGGGACCCATTCAAGACCTCAATTCTAAAAAGACTCCTGCATTGCATTGTTAATGTCTTAGGTTTATTATTAACATAGCAGACGTTGAAGTATTTAGCAATATTAGTAATTAAATTAAATAAATTAGTAATTTAAAACCATAACTGATCCAACTATACATTTTGTCCAAGCTGCTGTTTTCTACACAATAAAAAGTTAATTGTGACCACAACTGTAAAAACAACATTTGTGTGAATAACATATGTAATAACAATGTAATTGTTACTACAATTACATTGAAAAAGAGTAGTGGACATTTTTTTAAACAGATATCAGACAAATAGTAAATAATGATAGAGCTTTAATTTTAGGGTTGAACTATCCCTTTAAGAGATTTTTTTTTTTTTTTTTTTTTTTTACAATTTATTCAAATATCAGTGAGGAATTGCATCAGAGTTTAGCCTGTTTTAAATAAGAAGCTGAAAATCGCTATAAATTCATAGAGTCTTTCCCAGAAGTCATTGGAAAGACAGTCAGGTATTGAATGTCCTCTAAAATTGGATCTGTGTAGCCCTGAAATGTCTCCAACCGTAAGTACAGCAGCCTTGGCCAGTTATGATGCCAGAACACCCCTAAAAATAAAGATAATCACAGTCCTGACTCGCAGAAAACTTTCACACTCAGGCCGTTGTCCAATCACTGTCACCCAGCAGTGGCCTTGCGGATCATATTGCAAAAATTGCTTGGACAGTTGATGATTGTTCTGGATATGCTACTAATATATTAAAGATTAAAAAAATGAAAGTCTCATATGTGGGCAATAATTTGCTGCTATGACCAACTTGTTAGAAATGTTTCCCTTCTAAATAGCTATCGGTCAAAATCGTAGGATAGCAAGGGAGAAATTAAGGATTGGAATAGAACTAAAACGAAATGCTTGACAGTCAGAACATAGCAATCTGTCTGCTATATTTATATCTATTTCACACCACCACTGAAACAACATGAATAACAATGTTTGCAATGATGTCCTCTGAGGCCAATTTACAAAGATCCCTACAACATTATTTTCAGCTCGATCTGACTCAATCTGGACAAAAAATGTGAGCTTGCGTAATGGGCCCAAACTTGCTGAATAAACTTCCGAATGTTTGGCACAAGAGGATCCATGGTCCATCAACTCTCACATGTCCAGATGACCCTAAGAACATCCATCTGGTCAGGAACTATTCAAAACGTCTACTCACCTTCCTCCAAGGATCATGTGTGCTCTATAGTCCACATGTTTTTCTTCTAACACACACGCACGCACGCACACACACACATACACACAGAGAGAGAGAGAGAGAGAGAGAGAGAGAGAGAGAGAGAGAGAGAGAGAGAGAGAGAGAGAGAGAGAGAGAGAGAGAGAGAGAGAGAGAGAGAGACTACACAACTTCACTGAATTAACTTGAAGCTTCACTTGAAATGATTTAGAATATTGCAAGTCAAAAAAGTGTGGACAAGCTGGACCTGATTTTGTGCATGTAGAGAGTTCATGTAAACTTTAAGGGTTGGCAAACTGTCAAGCTATTCCAACCCTCAGTCATCCAAGTTCCTGGATTCATCAATGCTCCAGAGTACATTCTTGTTGAAGGTGAAGGTATTTGCCATGTGGGAAACAATGGGCATGACAGTCGGTCTCAAATAATAGTGAAACTTGAGAATTTGAGAGCAACAGGCCTGTGTCATCACAAAATTCTCACCTGCTATCCTCAGTACTGTTATTTTGATGGGTTTCCTATTGCGCTCAAACACTTTATCACCTTTTCTTTCTCACTGGGCTCGGTTTTCTTCGGATGTTTGCCTCTACGAGCATCAGACCCCTGCCTCAATGTCTCTTTCTTGAAAAACAGAATTTGATAGGGGAAAAAGGAAAGCTAATTATAACTGAAGTTTTTAAGAATATATAGTAGGAGTGTAAAGGTACACATATTCATACCAAGAATTTCCAATATGTTTCTTTCTGTTCGGTGTACCGACGGATACAGAGTTGTAGCCCATTAAAGGGTTAGTTCACCCAAAAATTTCATTAATTACTCACCCTCATGTCGTTGGACCCCCGCAACACCTTCGTTCATCTTTGTAACACAAATGAAGATATTTTTGTTGAAAGCTGATGGCTGAGAAAGGCTTCAGAAAGGCCTCTATTGGCATTCAGTACATTCCCACTCACAAGACCCATAAAAGCCACTAAAAACATCGATACAAAGTCCATCTCACTACAGTGGCTGTACAATAATGTTACAATGCACCGAAAATAGTTATTGTGGACACAAAAATCAAAATAACGTCTTTATCCACCAATTTATTGAACTCGACGCATGCGCGAGAATATGACGCAGATCCGCCGTTCGGACACCGCGTGAGTTCACGTCTGAGACCTACACGGAAGACAATAACTTGGCGGATAAGGTCATTATTTTGATTTTTTTTCCACAAAAACTATTTCCATCGCATTGTAACATTATTGTGAAGATAATGTGAAGAGAGTTGAACATTGTAGCCGATCACACACACACGTTGAGCTGATGAAAGCAGTGATCTCGTCATTGCAACTCAGCTTCTGTACACTAACTAATGCTTTCATATTCACTAACAGTGCAAATGTAATATAGTTAAGAGATTCGTTGAATAAAACGGGAGTCACTGATTAACTCTCCGTCTGATTGACAGCTGCAGCGCGCGCTGCTCCAACAATTGCAAAGGGAGCTTTCTTTGATTGCTTTCTTTATAGAATTTAATCACCAGTAAATAACAGATTATTTTCTCTAGAAGAGAAATGACGCAAGTTGACGTTAAGTCACTGTTTTGATTTACTCACACAAAGACAAAAAACATCTGGCTGTACATGAATCATTACATTTCAGATCAGGCATTAGAACATGTTGCATTACTGTCGAGCCAAGGCACTGCACAATATGCTGTAATCCTCAATGGCATGTTTATTGCTTGGTAGCTCGATCTGGTTTAACACTAGGCCTATGTTACTTTAGGCTACCTATTCTATTGCATCATGTCATGCGTGAATCAGTGGGCGGGGCTAAACAGGCAGTGATGAAGTAGGCGTTGATCTTCTGCAGAGGCGGTGCTCGCCTCCCTTTGACATTATAGATCCCCACTTTCAAAACGTTTGCTGGGCCTGGTGGTAATAAAAGCTTTTATTGGACTAACAAAAAAGTTTTCAGTTCTGAAACTTTAAGGATATTCTTATAATATGATGTCAAAATCTCAAGGTAATTTTGATTTCTCAGTTTGCGACCCATTTAACAATTAATTGGATTATAATTAGATTTAGAAGTTACAGTTTGGGCTCTGTTGTTAACTGCAACCTTTAATATTAATAATGTGCAAGTAGGAGCTCTTTATATATAGTTTACAGTAGTAGAGATTTGAATTTATATAAAGACAAAGAAACAATTTGTTCAGTACACTACTGTTTAATAAAAAAATATTTTATGCTAGTTCCTCCCTCCTGTTTGTTCTGTTAAACACAGATGGATAAAAGACTGAACAGGCCAGATGAATGCGGATCCGGGTTGTGAAGGTTCATATAACTAATATATTTAAAGTATTCTGAAATCAAAGCTTTGTGTGATGAATGAACAATCTACTGCTGTAGTTTTTATATGTCATTTACCCTTCCACCCTTCAGAAAACGAACAGTATTTATATCGTTTTTACCTCTTGTACACCACAGGAAACACACGCGCGTGCCCTCGGATCAGTCTGACGTAGTGGTGTACATGAGGTAAAAAGGATATAAATACTGTTCGTTTTCTCACACAAACCGCTCGTTACGTGTCTTAGGCCACCAGTGTGTACTTACGATGGGGGATTGTTTAATTTGGACTTCTCTGTGTATGCTCTTTGAGGTGGTGACCATAGACCTGCATTATGTGAGGCACAGACAAGAACGGTTTGACCTAAAATGATCAAACTTGAAACTACTGCGGAAACAAATACTCCTACATCTCGGGTGCCCATGAGGTAAGCTAAAACATATCAAAATTTAATTTCAAAGTGAACTATCCCTTTAAGGAATATCACTCAGACCTTTCAGATCATTAGACAAAGCCCCTGATAAAGTATTAAGATACTTTAGTAGTAAATTAAGAATTTAAGAAACATATTTTTTTGATAAGAGTTCTTTCCAAAATATAGCATTAGACCACATCTGTCAAAATATTTGAGGCTGATGCTCATGCTTCTAAATGCTGGATGTTATTCTATACAGACTAAACCCACCATATGATTTGAAAGCGAGCAGCAAACGAGCTTCCTTTTCATACTCACTTGGTTGTCCACTCATTTCCTCCACCATATGGAGAACTTCCTTTCACCAAACTACACCGGCTAGCAAATATTAGTGAAGCGAAGGTCTGTCAATGGCTTCCACTGACCACAAAGGATGTGCCCCCTGATCTTTGCCCCTGCACTGTCAATCATAGTGTCTGGTTTGGGTTTCCATGGTTGCTCAAGTTGATGCGTGACCCCGGAAGGATTAATGAGAAAACAGGGTTTGGTTTCAACCTTAAGGGAATGGGTTTCTGTTTAAAAGTGCATCTTTTGTTGGTGGAGTTTGTTCCCCATCGGCAAAGTAAGGTTGAAGAGTACAAAGTGAGACTGATTCGATGAGACGGGAGAGATGAGACAGAAATATGATCATTGCCTTACACTTGGAGGGAAACAGGGTTTAAGTGCTTTTAAATCCCAAGCACATGTGTGGTAGAAGACATCATGTCGCAACGGGACCTCGGTCAGAATCAATCAACTTCACTGACTTTTCTCATGACATGCACACACACCCAGAGACATAGATCATATATCTGTGATTCCCAAAGACCCTCGTCTTGACTTTAGTTATGCCGCTTCGTCATAAGCTAGGCCATGTGACTTAATTCAAGATCATCAATGATACATAATCAGGTGTTATTTATTTGTTATCTTTTTATGCATGTTAACCGTACACTTCCGTGGCAGGAAAAGCAGCCTCATCTTTCATGCTAGACACGCAGTTTCGATTCTCTTTGATGTCCCTTTAGTGACTCTCCCTCATGAAGATTTGATTTCATTGACCTCTGCAGTCTTACAGTTCGTGTCCACCAGTCTTCAAAAGAGCGACAACTTCACAGCACTTGACCGCGACCTCTATCTTGTTATGCCTTTTGAGGCACATCCAGAGCAGAGGAGTCAAAAGTCAAGTACAGCCAAAAATAATCTGTTTATGGGAATCTCAAAGATGTGCTCAATGTTTATGCCCATAGCTAAACTCTTTGAAATTCCTATGAGCTAACGACATAACACAGTACATCTTCATAGAGGAAGGCAGTAGATGTGGCAACACTGAATGGTGTTTTTCATTGTTAGCAAATGTCTTCACTACCTCACGCATTTAACATTCAGTTAGAAAAAAAAAATCTATATAAAATATTATTATATTACATATATCTCGACGGTGACTGGGAGAGACTAGTTTTGTCATGGTCATGAGATATTAATTTGTGAGAACGTCACGTTTGTGGAGGCAGCGTGATGTAAAGTCATGACCTCGAGATCCTATGTTGAGGGAACAATATATTTTTATTGTGGCCAAAAGTTAAATGCGTTAACAACCTGGGTGACCATAGCAACCTGGAATTATCAGTAATCAATAGGCCTCTAATAATATTTATTTTTAATTGAGAAAAGGCACAGAATTAAGAAATTATTATTTTAACATATTGCCTATTATATTGCATTGTGATTCAAATTAAGTATGATATCAATAAATGTTACAATATGCCTTATAAATATTTTTTATCCATCCCAGCCAACAGTATTTTAAATCCATTTACTGATTGTAAATTTCTTTATTTAATATTTATATTATAGGTTAATTTTTTTATTCATAGTGTCACGGAAACCAGACTCAGAAAGAGAGAGATTAATCGAACCAGACGGGTATTTACTGAGTTGAAGTAAAGGCTGAGAAACAGAGCAGAGATATGGAACTGTACTGTATAGATGGAGGATGAACAGCAGTTCTTTCTGAATGGAAACGAGGAGACAGGAGAAGGAGACACTGGACGAGAGGAGAACGTGTATCCACTGGAGATAGCGTTCGATGCGAAGCTCAGGTGAGTGACGCAGGTAAAGAGTCTTTTTCCACTTGGGAGACCAGACGTTAAATGAAGGGATGCGTGTGTATAAATAGGGAGGATGATGAGTGCTATAATGAAGACCAGGTGTGACTGGTTTAGAAATCAGGAGACTGGGATCTTAGAATGGGTGTGGTGGTTGATTCTGGTGAAATTGTGACACAGTTATGTATTTGCTTTATTTTCCCCTTCAATATCTATTTAACTTTTTGTAACTATATTATGTTATATTGTAAATACAGTAAATGTCCAATCCTGCCAATAAAGTTTTGTCTTTATGACTGTATTTCTGCAGACTACAACAATGGCTTATGTAATGATAAAAAAAGTGTCTTTTTTCCTTTGTAAATGACAGCATTCAAATGAAGTTTGAATAATTGGTTATTATTAATAGGCTATGTTAAATGAACAGTTAAGATACAAAAAAAAAATCTATATATTTAATTTTATTTAGTTTTTAAAGGTGCACTATGGAGCTTTCCGTCCACTGGAGGGCGCCTATTCAAAACAAATCGTAGTTTGATGACGCAAAGTGTGAGCGCAGCATCTTGGGAGATGTGGTCTTCTCATCACAGCCGGTGGAAAATAGGACTCGGGCAGAAATCACGTTCATGCATGCGGTTATTAACGTTACTGTAGTGTATCGCAGAGCAGGACCGAGTGTTATGGACCTGAGCACAGCTGCTGGAGCGATTGTTAAACAAATACCCGCCTCGCGAATACCGGGACTTTTATTATGACGGGATGGGACACATTCGCCGGGCGCCTGCACAGATCCGCTCTTCCGGTTATGATTTTGAGGTAATGTAGCTCTGTTTATCATATTAGATACATTTAAGTGTGTTCAAAACGATGTTATGACTTTACTCCGTGCGTTCACTTGTTCACACTGCTAAGAGTAAAGCGCTCCTGCCAAATAAAAGCCGAAACCGAGGGTAACGCAGATATGACGCAATTGACAGGCGACTCCCTCAGGCGCTATGCTGAAACGTCCCTGTCCTTGGTTAAAATAGCAATTTTCTCACAATTTACAAATAGTTGGAAACTTCTGGGATATTGTAGGTACTCAACTGAACAAAATATATAACACTGGCCTAGTGGTTTTTGGATATTTTACTGCAAAAATACTACATAGTTCACCTTTAATTGGTACAACAACAACAACAACAACAATAATAATAATAATAATAATAATAATAATAACAATAATAATAATAATAATAATAATAATAAAGAAAGAAAAGACATGATCAGTGCAAGGATTTTTTACCCTTTAGCTATTGATAATAACAAAATTCATTTGAATGCTGTCTATAGGCAACATCACACACAATATAATAGGCTATAATATAGGTTAATATTACAATTTCTCCAACTATATTCGTCATTTTAAATATTATATTTCTGGTGATTCCAAGTTGCTATGGTCGCCCAGATTGTTGATGCATTTAACTCATGGCCATGAGAAATAGATGTTGTTCCCTTAACATATAGAAGTCGTGGCCACCAGAAAAATATAGGCCTAAAATACAAAAACAAAATTATAATAGTTCTAAAATTAGGCTTAAATTTTCTTCACACAAAAATAAACTTAATTCATAATTGTAATATTATTAGTATTTATTTTAATTGTAATACACTTTTTTTTTTGATTATGTCTTGTGAAATATAACCCGAATGTATTCTCGCATCACATGCATTCGTCTAAAATGTCGCTCTTTCTTAAAATGCAAACTGTGACACTTTCTACATTCAAGCATTTACTCCACAATAGCTCACACCAACCTTAAAGTCAGTACCTCAGTCCCCTTGTGCTGATAATCAGTACAATCTTCACGCCTTCCCATCTAAAATCTTATTTTCCACCAAATGGGTCTCACATGTTTCTGCTGATCTTTGACACTGCACTGCCTTCGGTTGTGATTGCATTGGCCTCCGATGCTTGTTTGCGTAAGGTCTCAAATTTGGATTCTTGCTGTACCTACCAAGAGGAGAGAGAGAGAAACAATGAGAGAAGTTTACAGATAGAATGGATTTGTTGCTCTCTCGGGAGGACAAGGTAGACATCCACTGATCACAACTGACATCACCTTTCACAGTGGAACAAGATTGTTTGCTGCAGGGTTAAATGGAATTCTTAAACAAACGTCCAGACCAATCTGAAACCCCAGAGGGCAATGTGAGAGTCATGAGTTAGCGCCCTTAGACACATTCACAGTACTGATAGATCATGTAAACAAACTAGATACAAGTCGAATGAATTTGATGAGCTTTAGTTGTAGTCCAAAATGCTGGTTTCCATATCCAGAGCAGTTTTCTAAAATGGACTGACACCAGTTTCATAGAAGCTGAAGAGCTATAATAGCACATTCTACATTTAGACTTAGCTTTTTATATATCTAAATGATTGGTGCCACTTTCTCGGTACATTTTACTAGCCTTATAAACCTGAGGGGCCAAAAGCAACAGCTCAAAGTTTGCCCTTCCTCCCCAGTGGGCTTTAAACTGGCTCCTCACACTGATTTTTAGGGCCAGAGGAAATGGGTTTCAGCAAAAAAGCACATCCAAAGGGAAGTGATTAATCGCAAGAGTCTCTTCCACAGCACGTCCTGCTGAGCTGACATCCTTCGAGAGGCTCCGTCACTCCTGAGAGGTAAGCAGCACACCGTTAAAATCACTACAGGAATCTCGCCTGTATCTAATGACCTATGTTTAAAAGTTTAAAAAGCTTTTCCTCTTAAATAAAAGATAATGTAAGTCACGAGATGTTTGTGCCCCATTATTGATCACAGATTCGACCACACTGAGTTCACATTTTTGCTTTCAAGTATTCAGCAGATTGTTGAATCTCACAGAACCCGTGGGCATGATTATGCCTAGGTCATACCAAATTATAAAACATTTTTATTAAAGGGTGAGTTCACCCAAAAATTTAAATGGGATGTTTATCTGCTTAAACCCAGGGCATCCAAGATGTAGGTGTGTTTGTTTCTTCAGTAAAACGCAAATGAAGACTTTTAACTCCAACCGTTGCTCGTATAATGCATGTCAATGGGGTGTTTTCTATGACAATCACTATGAGAGTAAAAAACACATAGACATACAAAACCATATAAAGCCATGTGACTTGTGGCGACACATTGATGTCTTAAGACACCGAACAGTATTTGTTATTTTTTTTACCTCATATCAGATGAATCTCCTCTAGTATTCTCAATGGCATTACTTAATCTATACCTGGCACAACGATTATAGATATATATTTACATAGATGCATCATTTGACCGATCCACGCCATCCGCGCAGGCACTAATGAGGAATATGTATGTATATATTAGGGGTGTAATGATACGCGTATTCGTATTGAACCGTTCGGTACGAGGCTTTCGGTTCGGTACGCGGTACGCATTATGTACTGAGCGGTTCTCGGACTAATTAATTAGATTTGGAAAAATAAAAAACTGTGTGAAATATAATAACATGCGTTCAACAAGGAAGCCCAATAACCAAAATGACATAACAGGCAATGCCCCTGACACCGCCGAAGTGAAAAAACAAAAAAAACCAAATATGTTTTAGGCTGCTCAGTCAGGTGCTCGCTTACTCAGTAGGCTACGCGCTGAATGCTCGTGGCAAAATGGCTATTGCGTTTAACAAACCAGAAATAGAAGATCCTCCAATAACCAACAGGTCTGGTGTTTGGGTGAACTTTGTATTCTTTGTAAGCTATGATGGTGTTGGCAAGAGTGATGGATTAAAAAACAATGGTATGTCGCATTTGCTACATGATGGTAGGCCTACAGCAGCGGAAATAATTAATGTCATGTCAATCAACTCATTTACGCAGACAACAAGACGATAAAAAGGAGAAACAGCCACAAACTATCCCCGCAGCATTTAGACAGACTCCGAAGACAAGATTTCGAACTTATTCAAATGGCAAAAGACATCACCGCGGCGAGTGGCCCATTTATAGCCGCGGATTTGAGACCTTACGCCCGTTTCACACAAACTCCGTCTGCAGTGCGTAGTCTATGCGGTGCGTATTTGTTCCGTACCCATGTTAACGGTTGCGGACTGCAAACGCAGCATATGTGAAAGCACAACAGGGTGTGCAGCTCCTGCACCGCATACGCAGCGCAAAACGCACCGCAGACGGAGTTTTAAGAACATGCTTAAAGTAATTGAGCCCCGTTACAATGTTCCTTCACATGCCCATATCAGCCAGTAATTCCTGCTTTGTCCCAAAAAACAAAAGCACAAACAGAGAACCAATTGGCCAAAGCAACAGCGGTTGCTCTGACAACAGATGGCTGGATGTCAAGGGCTACACAAAGCTACCTGACTGTAACGGCACATTACCGATGAATGGTAAAGCTGAACAGCCACGTTCTGCAGACACGCCCCCTAGAGAGTCACACAAGTGAGGATTTGGCCAAAGGGATGACAGAAGCAGTAGTGTGTGAAAAAAGTGTGGAGAGAGCTAATGTAAAGAGCTAATGTCTTATTCCTGTAACTACATAGAAGATGGGTAAAGTATAACTCCATCATTGTTCAATGTAAAAAAAAAAATCATACTTTGTTAGTTTTAATAAAAAAATAATTAAAAAAGGTAATTTATCTGCCAATTTTTTCTTTTTGCTGTATCTAAATCATACCGAACCGTACCGAACCGAACGGTGACACTAGTGTATCATATCGAACCGAACCGTGAATTTTGTGAACCGTTACACCCCTAATATATATATATATATATATATATATATATATATATATATATATATATATATATATATATATATATATATATATATATATATATATATAAAATCGCGTCAGTTTTTGATCTTCTCCAGCGGAAGAGATTTGTCTAATATGAGGTAAAAAAACAACACAAATACTGTTCGGTTTCTCGCAGAAAACAATCGTTTCATGTCCTAAGACATCAATGTGTCGCCACAAGCCACAGAGCTTTAATATGGTTTCATATTTCCATGTGTTTTTTACTCTCATAGTGACTGTCATAGAAAACAACCCATTGTAATGCAATGTACGAGCAACGGTTGGAGTTAAAAATCTTCATTTGTGTTCTACTGAAGAAACAAACATACCTACATCTTGGATGCCCTGGGGGTAAGCAGATAAACATCAAATTTTCATTTTGGGGTGAACTATCCCTTTAAATAGGCATGCCATTTTGTTTGAATTGTGACTTTTCAAGTACAACACATTTTTCATCAGGCACATCCTAGTCTTGCGTAGCCAGATCTACAGGCTGACAGGAGAACAGAAGGTCTGGACTTTTCACAGCTTTCATTGGTCAAGCCAAGGACCGACCAAGAGGTCGTTTGACTGATATGTAACAAATCACAGTTAGTTTTGTTGCACATCATGTTTAGGGGCGTGAAAATGTAAGGTTGACGTCCCTGCAATAACAGACCAACGTGCATGTAAAAATGATTCATTCTAGAATGTTGTAAGTTTACCACAACATTGGAGCTGCGAACTTCACATACTTTTGAAAATCCAGCGTTTAGTTGATCCTAAGCGCTCATTGTCACAGTTGTAAACACGGCGGCGTTCTTCTTTAACGAGAGAGTTTGGTGCCGCGGCATTTGTTAACAGGCAGACCATTAAAGAACGCAACACGCGTCTTGTGGGCATCCTGTAAAACTTAACCAATCAGATGATGACTTAGAAACTCCTGAAGTATTTCGCATCAGACATTCAGCCAACAGTCCGTGGGACTAAGCACATTCCAACCAACCTGAATTCATCATTACTCTGACCTGAAAACAGACCTCTCACATTTGTGTAAAAAGATTTATTAAATTAAAGTATTTATATAATGTGGCCATTTGTTATACTGACGTGAATTTACGCTGATTTAAATAAAACGGTATAGTATTTTTTTTTTACCCTAAAATACAGTTTAAAACAGTAATAATATAAATGTAGAATTACACAAAGTAAAATTAATGGATGCATTAAAGTACTGATAATAATTTCTTATTACTTACTACTTTTGATTTTCAGGCAAAAAATTTACCTAAAACACACACACACACACACACACACACACACACACACACACACACACACACACACACACACACACACACACACACACACACACACACACACACACACACACACACACACACACACACACACACACACACACAAATCCAGGATGTGCATGCTAAAAACAACTGTAATATGTTAAGAACTAAAGCTCAGTTCATAAAAAACCTCAGAAATCGGAACAGTCTGATAGAGCAAGTGAAAGATAAATGTTACTATAACATTTACACAAGTTATTTGTAACCCCCATCATCTTCCCCCACACAGAGTAACACAAGCAGAGGGATACTGTAGATGATAGATAGATCCGTTATTGCATGTACAGCCATTCTCCATCAAGACTAATCCTGTCAATGACAAGATAATACTCTTGCTTTCAGCCCCATGAGTGAAGATTCAGATATTACTTTTTAATCAAATCATGGCCTTATTCACGACAGGCGGTAAATCTGACTTCAACAATAACGTCCTCTTTCAAGAAAAAAGTATTGAAAATCCTCTTTATGTTTCTTGCTGCACTACAAATGCCCAAATTGTGTGTGTGAATGAAGTTTTAGAGAAAGGAAAACAAACTGGCTGCTGTCCACCAACCAAACCTCCTCCAATTTCCCCATAGCATGTTCGACTGTGTGCACATTTGGTTTGTTTTGCAATGCATTAGGCACATAAATTAAAACCAAAATAGATAATTATAGGTTATTAACCTAAAAACATGTATTATATGGTATTATGTTATAATGGATGATTGCAGGCTAATAATCCAGTAATATGACCAGCAGAACATTTGAGCTGTACCCTAGAAAAACAGAATGTAACACTACTATGCATTTTTCCACACAAAACGAAGTCACGCCATCTCAATTTGATTGTGGAATGTTTGCTTAAACTGTCAACATGTCAGTGTCCACAAAAAAAATATATATATCAGACAGAGCAGCCCAAAATGTTTTGACATGTTCCAAATACCTACGTAGAAAAATAAATACATACATCACCCAAGTATCTCATTATCTTTGTGTTTAAACAGCGTTAGTGTATGCAGTGTCTTCCCCGGGTCACTGAAGGCATGTCTGTATTGACCTTGGCTGTCAGAATGTCTCTCACCTTGTGTTGATAAGGGAATAAAAGTGTGCGAACTGAGGGATGTCACAGGGGAAATTCAGTGATAATTACTGTTTGGGGGTAATACGGCCCAGCTTTAATTCCATTTCACATCAAATAACAAGCAAGTGAAGCGTAGGTGGTGGATGGGAGCTGACAGCGTGTTCGCCGCGGTGAAAGTCTCCCCGCGGTCCACTGCTGCTAGGAAGGACATGTGCGGTGTGATTAGAGGGGTCTGATTGGATATCACTGAGAGTGAAAACCAATCAGCAGCTCATCAGGTCCTTTATCCATCTCAGTCTGTCAGTTTCTCTTTCTGTCTCTCCATCCATCTCCTTTTGCCCATTCCTGCAGGTTTCATTTCACAAGGATGAGGTCCTAACACTTTACTTTTTAGCATGTAGCCCATCCCATACCTTTATTATTTGTGCCATGGACAAGTCTGACAAGCCAGACCCACATCAAGATGTTTGGTCTGGAAACTCACCATTGACAGGGGTCAATCCGAGGGGCGGGATAAACGGTTGTCTTTCAAACACACTCTGCACGCGATAGGATTGCGATACAACCAACCAGAGCAACGGTGAAGCAGAGTTGACAGATTAAGCTTTCACCGTATCCAGTTGGCAAACCTCCGAACACATCTTCCCTTTTTAAGAATGACTTCAGTGCGTTCTTTGTTTTTTTTTTCTCAGAGAAAAGCTTAACTCCAAGTCTTCCAGAGTCACGGTCAAAGCTGATTCGAACCGCTGTTCGCCTGCTTCTGTGTTTACTAGTAACATGCAAGCGCAACTTGGCCGTCATTATGTTAAGCCCCGCCCACACACTCTATACAAGATGTGATTGGCCTGACCAGAGTTTGCTTTTTACAGCTCAGACGTGTATTGAGAGTTGCTACAAGATACTCGTGGCAGATTATATTTGCTGCCACTAGGGTGCGTCTACATTTCTAGGCTAGCCATGGATATGAATGATACCTAAATAGTGTGTTGATGAAATCAGTGGTTCTACTTTATTTAACATTCTGCTTTAAAAATGTTGACCTTGACTTTCTGACCTTGGAGGGATCTGAGATGTATCTAGATTTGATCTAGAACTTTTGACTTGAGCCATTTAGCAAGCACATAGCAACCAACAAGAAAACCCTAGCAACCAGATAAAACAACCTAGGAACCACCTAGCAAATAACCAGAATATTTAAGCACTGTTTCCCAACCCTGTTCCAGGAGGCAAACTAAGAGTGTGTCTCAATCAGTTCCCTAGTTCCCGAGCTCGCAAATCAGTATATTGTGTTAACAAATACTGCCACTGGTAAAGACAGTAAAAGCCGCTGGCTCACTACACACTGATGACTCTGTTTCTGGTGAGGTGACAACATCCTCATTGTAGGCATTTATGAACAACAGCAGAGCTGAACTCTTTCTGACATTACTTGTAATGTTATTTAATAAATGATTAATTTTAGCTAGATTATGTTAATTTCCTGTCTAGCGATGTATGTTTATGCTGGAAAATGTGTAGTAAGTTGGCTTACATGATTTATGTTTCACGCTTCAGAACTTCAGTTAAGTATGGAATGGAAGCCCGTTTCCGCCACTAAATAAAAAAATAAAAAGAGTATTTTTTTTTTTTCAGAATTCAGACTTTTTTCCCTCACAATTGCAAGTTGTAAAGACACAATTCTGACTTTTTCTCGCACAATTGTGAGTAATAAAGTCAGAATTCTAAGATATTAAGTCGCAACTGCGAATATTAAGTCAGAATTGTGACTATATCATGCAATTGTGAGTTTATATCTCAGAATTGTGACTTTATATTATGCAATTGCAAGTTTTTATCTCAGAATTGTGACTTTATAACTCGCAATTATGTGGAAAAATGTCAGAATTCTGAGATAAAATGTCACAATTACTCTTTTTATTTTTTTATTTAGCGGCGAAAAACAGGCTTCCATAGTTAAGGGACTATAGTGAGCATTGATGCTACCTGGTTTTTACAGTGCATTGTGGTGCTTTTTAGGGAAATTTTTAGTATGAAAAACAGTATGTGACAAAAGAAGTATGTCCGAATTCATAGTATTCATAAAAGAGTAGGCAAAAAGTACCCAGATAACCTAGCGAGATTCTGAAGTGTGCATACGATGGATACTTTAGAAGCTCGTGAGGCCACAGGAGTGGGGAATCAACATAAGTACCAACTCAAGAGTTTGCGATTTTGGATGC
This sequence comes from Pseudorasbora parva, assembly GCF_024679245.1. Lineage (NCBI taxonomy): Eukaryota > Metazoa > Chordata > Actinopteri > Cypriniformes > Gobionidae > Pseudorasbora > Pseudorasbora parva. The sequence continues at coordinate 37,478,667 of NC_090183.1, read as the reverse complement.
AGCCCTCCGACTGTGTGTTTGATTAGGGTTAGTGCTAAACTCTGCACGAAAGTGCACCCCTAAGGGAGCCAAAGCTGAAAAATCCTGATTTCGGGTACAAATATAAGTCAGTAGCGATCTGTGACTCTTGAACCGTGGCCTCATCCCCTTCCTTGAAGGAAAAAGTAAAGTCAGCTTAAAATCAGCCTATTGTACTGCATACGTTTACTTTAACAAGAAATGCAACAAGCAAACAGCACAGTGAGTGTGAGAGTTATCAGCAAAATAAAACAAAACGTATTAAAATGCAAATTCTCATTACAAATAATTGCATCATCACACAATCGTTATGTGTACTTCCGCAGAATATGGTGACAACTGGCTTGGTTGCAAAACATATTCAAATACACCCTCATACAATACTATTGTGTGCTTCCAACTTTGTGGCAACAGTTTTGTTCCAACATAACAATGTCCTTGTGCACAAAGCAAGGTCCATAAAAAGCGGTTTACCAAGCCTGGTGTGGAAAGGCCAACACAAAGTCCAGAACTGAACCCCAGTGAATTCAAATGAGATGAAGTGAAACAAACTCAGAGCCAGGCCAGGCCACACCACCCAACATCATTTCCTGACCTCACCGTGTGTCTGAATGGGAGCAAATCACTGCAGTTATGTTTGAACATCTAGTGGAAAGCCATCCAAGGAGTGTGGAAGATATTATCAAAATAGTTTTCATGTCCATATAACATAAATATGTTGAGACATGTCCTCTAAGCTATTATAATGGCATTTTTAAACACAGCTTCTTAGTAATTAAATGAAAATAACAGCGAACACTCAATTTGGCCAGATCTTTTGCGAAGTGCTTTAGTATATATTTTTGGAAGAATTGTGTAATAATTTCAAATGTATCCAGTATATGTTGTCTGTAATCTACTGTGCCACCATTGGCAACTTTTTAGGGGAGGCAAGGAAAGCACAACCTACTCAAAATGTTGAGGTGAAAATTGGAGACGTATGATGTAAAGTTGATACAATTTCCAGTTATTAATTTCATTTCATGTCTCAGAATGTGCATTTCTTGTTTGTAATTTCACTACTGTAACACCATAAAATATGTTGCTGCTTTTCCCCAAACATACCGAATCTGCCTATGTAATAACAATGATTCAGAAAACTGTGCAAATGCGCGTCTGAGGGGATAGAGAAGGGGAGGCAAAATCCATAGCCGGAGATTTAAAAAAAAATTGCCAATCATTGAGTACTTCACTGTAGGTTAGAGAATTGAGAAAAGAGGAGGCTAGCCTCCCTTCAACCGATCATTATAAACGATATATGAATTATGTGATAGTAGTTCGAACTGCTACAGCTGATAATGTACTAATAACTACCTTAATACGACAATTCACCATGACGTCACAACAGTAATAAACGTTCTTCCGGGTGGCAAAAGCCGAAGCGTTCCTATGGCAACGCTAGTATTCAGACATAGTTAACATGATTATTGAGGGACCGATTAATTAATTCAGGAGATAGCAATACATGAAATGCCTAACCTTGGTCTAGTAGATGTAGTGCTAGTCTAATACCACAATTTTTAAATGAGCTTCAGCCTACCATTGAGTAGTTATTTTAGTGACTGTTGCTGTTTGAATTACAATATGTTAGGCTATCGTAGATAGTCTATTTCCCTGTTCTCTGCTTTTCAACAAATCCTTTGCACACATTTTTTCTTTATTTTTTGTATCTGAAGCTATAGCAGCAACATTGAAAGTTCCGGTGTCTGTGTTTAACACGAAACCTTGTGTGATTGCGGCCGGCTCGCGGTGCAGTCATGCTGTTTCCCAGCTGATTTGATGCAATGATCCACTTTAATGACTCGTGGCATCTGCAATATCTCACAAACTCCCGATGTTAAAATATGTTATATTTATAATTTTATATGGAACTAATCACTACACCTGTTAGCAGTCATGTAAACATCCATTATTGATATAAAATAGCCGAAATCACATGAACAATCACACAAAAACCTTATTCCATAGTTATCGTGTGTTTATTAGCTTCTTAGTTCACGTAGAAATTTAGAATAGGCCCGTTCGAGCCAGAATGAGGAAATGTCCGAGACAGTAGGAGAGAGGTCTGCGCATGTTTTAACTCTTTTATATCGAATAATTCCGTGAGAAATGAATAGAAATGGTATTCTGTATGACGAAATATTTTGCAAACGTGATATGTCAATATTTCTCCAAATATGAGGACTTTTAAACTAAGAGCTAAACTGAAAGCTGTTCTTTGCGATCTCTGTAAACACAAATAAGCCAGTGAAGACGAGAGAATAAAGTGCGTCTGATAATCTATTCAAAATATCGTTCATAACGGATCGATAATAATGCACTCCTGACATAAATTAAGAATTGAATGTCACTGCAACCCAGTTTTATCATAAACAGTGTTCAAATATCAAAGCTGGAGTCTTTAATCTTTCTGATGATACTGAGTTTGTCCAGATAATGTGTGATGAGCAGTGAATGTTGAACAATAGTAATCTGAGGCCGTATGATCTTTGAATCGTAAGGGGTTAAAAGAGATCTAAAGTTTACTAATAGTAGTCTCGAAATTCCCCAGCTGAAGATAATTATGCTCTGCTATGATTTTGTAGATGGACCATTTTGAGAATACTTCTCTGTAGCGCCACTTTTGACGACGTCCACTCGCTTTAGCCTCCTCACCCACAGGTTTTGCTGCATATATTTACTTCTTTCTGAATGAAATCGATAAAATCCTACACCTTTTCCTGTATATCTGACGGCGCAACCCCAAACACAACACGTTTTCGTCATAGTTTCAACTTTAAACAACAGCAATGTTCTTAACTATGTTACTATTTACAGTAGCCGGCTGATCTCTTCAGTTTGTCAGTAGAAGCCGCTCGCGTTCTGCCACCCGGAAGTATCTTGAGGCGATTGTTTACAAACATTCTGAAATGGTCTATTATGGAGAGTAGAGATGTTGAATATTTTATTACAAACAAATGTACCAATTTACCATTTGAACAGCAGCTACAAATTTAAAACAAAGGAAGACCCCATGTCTAAGTTGGATATAGGCTACAGACATTTAACACAGACATTTAAAAGGACAGAACAAAAAAATTGTGCTTCAAGTAATAGGCTGTCTTATGTCATTATGTTCTGTCTAAAAGTGACCAAAAAGCAATAAAAAGGGCCACATATGAACTGTGAATTGAATTTGGCATGACACAATGTAAATGGTGAAACAATGACAACAGGTAATATTTGGGGGGGGGGGGGGGATGCTGCTTGAAACCGAAGGCCAAATCATGTAAATATTTGGGAAATGAATGTGATAATTATGACGAATAAGGTTTTATCTTTGGAGATATGCTACAAAACTCTCATCCTAAATGGTTATTTACTGAACAACAATTTGAAAAAAAATATTTTTTTTACATTGCAATTATTACCCTGAACAAGTGACATGCTAAAGAGCTCACTCCCTCTTAAACATGGCTTACATTTGTGGTATATTTTATCGGCGTGTTAACACATACTTTTACCTGCATCATCTTCAGCCATCTTCTTAATCTTTCAGACTCAAACAAATGCAGACACTTTGTCTAAAACAAAGCGAAGGGATGGTCTCAATGTCTAAGAGCCACACTCACTACTGCCGCACGCCATAAAGATAATCGGCAAGGAGCGCCTTTGTTCCTCAAGAGTGATGGGGGTATTTGACTTAGCATTTTTTGATGGCACGCATAGACTCCATAGCAATGCCATGTACAGTATGTATAGCATAACATCTACCGTAGCTATGTTTGCCTGACTTATGTTCATGCGGACACTGCCTAAAACACATAAACAACCAGCTGGATGAACATTCCGGGTGATTCAATCAATAAGGGATAAGTCAAAATTCAAAACTTAAACCACAAGTCGATAGCACAATAAATTGTAGGGGATATCTTTGCTCAATTTATTACACCCACAAATGGGAAATACAAACATCAAAGTGTGCAGGACACGTGATTTACCTTAAAATGAAAACAATACGGTGGAATTACCAGAAGGGATCGATATCTTTCCCGGTTTGTGTGTGCTGCCCTGCATTGCGTGAGTAGATGTCTGTTATTGTTGCTTTTTCAAAGCAGTCAACAGGCAGCAGAGGATAACTATGTTTTGATTACATCAGGCTGATATTGTTGCGAAGAGAGCAGTTGGAAAAGAGGCACGCTATAAGTTATCCTCCCATCTCACCCAAGCGTGATTGGCTTACTCACACAGATTCGATAACATCATGCTATCTGTGCTCATGGAGTTCTATACATCTGGCTGTGCTTTGGGAGATTTTTGACTGTGGGAAATCTGGCCAAATGGTTTAATGTGCCAATTGCTTTATACAATTAAATTTTCTGTTTTTTCATTATTATATTTACTGTGGGGTCCAAAGTTTGTAATTCAAAATAGAATTTAAACCTGGAAATTAATTTTAAAAAAGTTACTTTACAATTAAGTTCTTTAGATTAACCCCCTAAGTGTCACCCCCCCTTTTGAAAATATACATGAAAATTCACTATCCAAACTTAAATGGTTGCAATTCAAGAATGCTTTGGAATATATTTTAAAGAAGACAGTCAGCAGAGTATTGCTCAAGTGAAATCACATCAAAAAATTAAAGTATAAAAAAGTTATGGAAGTTTAAATGTACTGTTAATCAAATATACTGTACTAGATATTTAATATTAATTATAAATATATTTGTTACAAAATAATGTGTACTCTAAAATTCAACACGATCTCATGGTCATGCGTATAAATAGTACGAGTTTGCAATCTCGTGGAATGGATACGCTAAAATGAGTTTTGGCGTGCGTATGGTACGCGGTTTTTCGCGTGCATATGATACGCAATTTATGGCGTGCATATGACACGCTCTTGGGTAAGTTTAGGGTGGTGGGGTGGGGCGTTCGTATGTATAATACGCCATAAAGTGCGTATCATATGCACGCGAAAAACCGCGTACCATACGCACGCCAAAACTCATTTTGGCGTATACATTCCACGAGATTGCAAACTCGTACTATTTATCAGCATTTTCGTGAGATCTGGCTCCTAAAATTACTATCAAATCAAAGCCATATGTCTAATCAATTTCTGTTCCAAATTTGAAGTTGATATCACAAAAATTGAAGTTCCCATGAGGTTTTGTTTAGGCGTTGTACCACAAATAGCCACCGGGTGTCATTGAAATTCCATTGGTATTTTATAATGCAATTTCCTGTGTCAAATGTATATATTTCTGTGTAAATATCACAAAACAGTTTGCAGATATAGAACCGTGAGACCGTCAGACCTTTCCGGCGATATGCGTTTTGTCAAGATTAGAAAAGGTTTTTATTATAAAGTAGTTAAATAAATATGAAACATGACGGCCACTTGGGGAGGAGCCCGCTGGAATAATTTAAAGGACCATTTCCATGGTAACGCAAGGTCCGATTTCAAAACGGTTTGCACAGGAAGAATCTTGAGTTCGTAAGCTTTCGAATGATATATAGTTTGTCAACATTACGTCAGGATAAATATAGGATATAATTGTTTTAAACATGCAGTGGCAAATGGGCCCACCGGTGGGCCAGTGACACTCAAAGGGGTTAACATTGAATGAATGAATGAATGAATGAATGAATGAATGAATGAATGAATGAATGAATGAATGAATGAATGAATGAATGAATGAATGAATGAATGAATGAATGAGGCATTTATATAGCGCTTTCAAATGTACTACTGTACACCCAAAGCGCTTCACACTCATGTCGGGTCTCTCCTCAACCACCACCACTGGTACAAACATTAGTTTGTAGTGGCTAACATTAAATAACAATGAATATTAATTAGTATTTATTTCAACAAATACTAACATACGTTGCACAAATTAACAAAAATGCATTATGAACAACCACAAAACAATATATTTGTTAACATTTATTTACATTAAACATAATAAATAAGTAAATACGGTATGCCATTATTCAGCAATTTATTTAAACAATGAAACAGTGGAGTCCTATTGTCTCTGGATCATGTCTACGAACCAATCATATATGTGGTGTTATTTGTGTAAACACTCAAAATGTTGTAGAATAAAGAAATGTCATATTCAATCAATGACTGCAAGCTCTATTTAGTTATACTGCTAGGAAAATAAACATTTTCCCCCCCTCTCGGCTAGTGAATTTAGTGCCAAGGTTAAGTCTAAAAAAATAAAAAGAGATTGATATGCTCTGGGTTTTGTGAATTTCCCTTAAGTGTGCTAGCTATCAACTGTCTCTTTGAAAGGCTTCATAAACACAGTCTGCAAACCATCGGAGAGCAAGTTTCCTCTTCATCATCCAAATGAGGAAAGATTTCTCCACTTAAATGCGGGCTATAACAAGAAGTATCAGTACTGAGATGCTATCGCAACAAAAGATTAAAAGTCAAGTGGATCTCTCTTGTTCTCATCAAGAGCTATGATAACTAATGAGACCAAAACAATTTATAATCTAAGACAGTCATCTAAATTAGCAGCACAAATCAAAACTTAGAATACTGATGAGGGGGAGAATAAGGTTCAAAGGTCTGTCAGGTAAGCTTAGCATGATGTAGATATCCAAAAGTACACCATATGGTTTAAAAAGCATCTTTCTCTATTTATTGACAGCCATTCAAAATAAGCTGTGCATTCGTGTAGAATAAAATTGATTGTAAGTATATAAATCGCTAACATTTATAGTAGGCTGTATTACAACAGCTTAAAATAGTCACTATCAGCCAATGGAGCAATAGCATGACATCATTTTCCAGAATGATTTGTCACATAATTTATACAGCTCAGGTGATTGGTTCAAAAAGTTCTGTGGTCCCATGAGCCAAGACGACAGATTTCAAATCGCATACATCCAAGAAACTGCCATTGAGATGAATGGGAATGCTAATGGATAGCTTTCTTCAGGTATTCCAGACCTCTTTGAGATAGATAGAAAAAAAGGAGTGTAATAGAAAGAGATGGCAGCCCCCAAGACATTTCGAACATATACGCCTTCTCAAGTTACTCATGAAGGGCATCAGAGAGACACCACGACATGCTCATCCCTTTCTCCTGCACATTCCTGCTATGCAGAGCTCATAGAGCGGCACTGAGATCCGCTTTCAGCATCAAACAAGACTGCCAACGGGTCTGTCGTCAGTTGGACTTAGCTCCAGGGCCGGAGAAACTTGATCTTCAGCATATAGGCTGGGTCGAGGGGTACAAGAGTGGAGGAGAAAAGAGAAAGGTCCCTGTTTGAAACTGTAGGAAAAGAAAAGGAACTGAATATTATGAGAAAGCACCTTTAAAAAGTTGGGTTTGTTAGAATTGTAGGTCTCAAATCCCAAACGATGGTCATTAAAAGACACATAACCAGTGTCCTTCATCAATCTGAAGCCTTTGATTCGAAGCAGAAATGGGATGCAGTCCTCATTTAGCAGCTAAGGGTTCAAGCTTCCATTGAGGAAGTTCCTTTAGCATTGTGGAACACATCCTGTAGCTGTATTAGGATGCTCAAGTCAGTCCTTATCTGACAGATCAGCTTTGAAAAGGGATAGGGAAGTCGGCTCACCATCTGCAAGAGGCTCAGGTTTCATCACAACTTGTTGCCTGGTACTAAATAAACTCTGGCATGCTGTATGGACACTCTATCCTTGTCCAAAGGACCGCTGACCCCGGTGAGGATCTTAACACCCAGCACCCCTCCAATCCATGGACCTAAGAGGAACAGATTCACCGCTTTCTTCCTCCTTGAAGCTGGCCTCCACTCACCATTATGCAAATACAAGTCACTGCTCTAACCGATAACCTGACATTGCAGTGCTAATGAGACAACCAGAAGAACCTGCTGCCCATCTTCCTGGACAGATAGAGAAAAGGAGGATTGACTACCAGTGAGTGAGTTATTAGTCCTGCACAAACTGAAATTACGCCCAATTGAAGCGCATCGATTTTGCAACAACTCACAATTTTCTTTTCTTTTTTAATTAAAGCTCGCATTAAGGTGGACATTTTCCACAAAACTGCAATGGAAATCATTTGAAAAGTACATTTATTCAAATATAATAATACAAAAAATTGCAATATTTGGGTATAGAGAGTAGCAAAAAATGTACACTACATATAGTGCTTGCACAAGGTTGGGTTTTTGTGAACACATCAAGTGCTGAACAAAATCCTTCCTCGCTTTCATCAGTGATATGTTCATTCAAACATGAAAACCCACATCAATTATTTAAAGTTTACAGAATCCAAGGAGACCCACAATCAATTTTTTCTTCTTTGTAACAGCAACAACCTCCACTGTCGAGTAGTGAGTTATAGAAAGTATGTCCTGCAGCATGCCATGAATTTATCATCACAAAGCTGTGGAGCAATCGATTGCACATAGAACAGAGAAGATGAGACTAATGCAGGGTTCAGATTGAAGCCTGCCAACTGAGGCAGAAGGAGAGGAGAAGATGATGGAAAAATCGATGGCCCCCACCTGGCCCTCACCCAGGTGACCGACTTTCCCCAGTAATGAACAGACCAAGCCGACGGATAAACGAGGTGTTGCTCCGGTACAGCGTCACAACGGCAATTAACCTTTTTAGCCAGCTTTGATTCCATAAATAATGATGGTGTGTTTGGCTTTTTGCAACATTAGTGCCCAAACATTTTAAAGAAAAGAAAGTGCAAGGGTCCAGCATATAAACATAACACAGTCTAAACGATCCAGAAAACTATTGTGACAAAACCCATTTAGACAGTTTACCAACAGAACAAATTTAAAAGATTTTATTTGCTTATAGGAGATGAGCAAGTGAAATGTATTCTTTTGGAGAAATTAAGAAGTAAATAAAGATTGATTTTATAAGAAATATATTAAAAGCTAGAGGACATTATAGATTAAATTGTTTGCAGACATTCATTTAATTTGATTTAAGTCCTCACCATGCATACACTTCCTTTTCTCTATTCTTTCCATCCAAGCAAAGTGCTTCCCCTCCAGCACACTCGTCTTTCTCTTCCTCTCCCAGGTCTGTGACCCGTCAGTCAGGAGGAGAGATCTTGGCTCCTGTGCTCATTTAGATTTTAACAGCCCTAAGTTCCCCTGACAGCTGCTGCAATTGAAATGATACAGAAATAACAACAGCTGGGTGTTGCACACACACACTCCTGAGACAACCTCACTGTGGCTCATTCAACCATGTATCCATTTGCTTCAGGCTTTCATTAGTTCAGGAGGGGCGATATTTATGTAAAAGCTCTCAGTTTACCAGGTTTACTAACAAGAGAAGGCAGACAAATTCACTTCTTAGTTTCCAAGCTGTTTTTTTTTTGCTTGTAAACAGAGTTAGAAAACCTATTTTACTGTAGGGTGGAACTTCTCAGACAGCATGTTTTGTTCTTTCTTTTTTGTACCAATTCCAAAGTACTCAAAATCGAATTAAGTAGAAACCATAGAAATATTTAAAAGTATCATTAAATTCAAGGGTTTCATTTTACTTAGCTGCAAAGCTAAGAAAATATGTTTGTTGGTGATGTAAAGTGGAAGGTTTTAGACCAAGCAGAAGCCTCTAAACTATAGGGAAATACTATGGAATTAATTTAAAAGAAGGAAGAAAACAATTTAAAGATATTCTGGTAAATTAAGTGTTCTTCTGGCCCACAAAAGTTAATTTATTAAATGTATCTGACTAGCTATCTAGTCACTGTCCTGGCTTTTTAATCTATTTTTTGTAATTTGCACACACAAAAAAACAACAGCTATACATACAGCAATTTGTTAAAGGGGGGGTGAAACACTCAGTTTCAGTCAATCTCATGTCAATCTTGAGTACCTATAGAGTAGTATTGCATCCTTCATATCTCAGAAAAGTCTTTCGTTTTATTATATTTGTAAAAGAAATATGGGCTGTACCGAGTCTTTCCGGAAAAAAACGAGCGCCTGGAGGCGTATCGTGTGGGCGGAGCTAAAGAATGACATATGCGCAAAGCGGTGACGTCCTCAAGCGTGGAGAAACCCATCTCAGCTAATAGATATGATCCAGAATCTAATTCGGAGGCTGAAATAGAAACAGCAACAGCAGGACGACCGAACCTTTATCGCTGGGACGGCTCCGTCAAAAACACACACTTCTTGGAGTGTGGAGATCCACTTTGCGATGCGACTGAAGCATTTCTGCGTTCAAATCGGTTCAAATGCAGCGCTGCCTTCCTGGAATGCTGTGCTGAAGCGTTGAAGTCGCTTAATGTCAAAGTGGAAGAATGAAGTGGAGCGCGGCGCGGACTATAACCGACATTAGTGTTCACGGACGACTGGATCTGCAGCTGAGAGCAGTTTACTGTTTACAGCGTGCATTTCCTCTCTCGCGCTATTGACGCGCGCGCGCACCCTACCGGGAGAAAAGCCCGTACGGCCCATACAAGGACCTTCCGATCTATTAACGTCAAGTAGACCCATACTCGAAAAAAACTCTCCGAAACTTGTGAGAAACCGGAAGGAGTATTTTTGACACAG